>NC_066559.1:4877255-4944755 GCF_024679095.1 Eriocheir sinensis | reverse complement strand
TTACGGGGACGGGATGGCATTTGGGGGAAGGGTTTTTGCGGTGTGTCTGGCTATATGATGCAACCATTCATAGGTTCATGTGCAAAGAAAGAGTGCAGGATATTTTAAGCAATGGGAGTTTAACTGTTTATACGAGTATGCATGCCGAGAGAGGATGCTTGTGTGTGTGTGTGTGTGTGTGTGTGTGTGTGTGTGTGTGTGTGTGTGTGTGTGTGTGTGTGTGTGTGTGTGTGTGTGTGTGTGAATAAGAAAATGCTGCAGCTAATGATTAAGTGTGGTGTATTTATGCCTTTGCAATCTCACTAATATATTAATAACTCTGACTTTTGTAATTAAGAAAGCGCATAGTTAAACAATTAATATGGTAAATTAAGAAAAAAAAGTGGATTTGGATTTCGTTGGTCGGCCTCATCTTGTCGCGGCGAGGGCTAATCTTTATGGAAATTCCTGTTGAGGCTCACGTCAGTAACTCGTGCCCCCCTCATGTACAAAGGTTCAACCCAAGTTAAAAATAGTTGACAACACTTCAATGACCTTCAACTACCCAGAAAATAATCGCACGTCATCGGGATCGAACGAGGGACATCCCTTATTCATTTGTACTCATGTCTGGAGTTGTCTGCCATTTTCCTTTTTTTTTTCCTTTATTCAATTTAATCGTAAGGGGGTTTGTCAGCACATCGAAGTTCAATTGACGACTTCCGCACGCTAATCATTCGGCCATTGCCTCCCTAATCTCTACAATAACTTCACAGTCATGGAACATTGTAGATAATGGCCCAATAAAAACTCACGTCGGTTATTCCATTCACTTTCATCACACATCCGGTGGAGCAAGGCGGGAGGGACACTGGGAGCGATCTGAACTTTGAGACAATCCCATCGCCGAGATCACGCAACCCCCCGCCAAGACACTGCCTCAGGGGGGAGGGGGAAGCTCTTTGACCATCGCGCAACGTCCGTGGACCAAAGGTGTGGGTGACCTTGTCTTGCTAACGGAAGGAAACATAATGAAATCACCTCCGTCAACATAAACAAAACATTGCGCAGCTCACGACGCTGAGAGCTGCGCCTCCAGACACTCCCATCAATGACTGAACAATGTAGGCGGGGCGGGATTTCAAAATGCCAGCAAACATTACCTTAAAAATGAACGTCCGGAAAGCATGATGTCCCGTGCTGTGCCTCCTCCGGCGTCCGGCTACGGAAAAATCCACTACCGCCTCCACCACCGCCATCACCTCCGCCACCACCTCCGCCACCACCTCCGCCATCACCTCCGCCACCACCTCTCACATGTTACGAAAGCTTAAGAAGACAAGAAAAATAACGGCGAAAACGACAAGGAAACAGAAAGACATTAATGGCAGTTACACATGAAATAAAAAAGTTCCTTGACAATAATACGACGTTGGGCAGTTGTATCACCGCCTCAACAATCAACACCATTACCACTGCCGTCGCTGTCACCACGCCTGGGAACAAAATAACTGCCCCCCCCCCCCCCCCCACACCACCAACAATATCAACACCAAAATTATCAAAGTATGTTTGGTAGGCAGATACACACACACACACACACACACACACACACACACACACACACACAGGCACACGCACACGCACACGCACACCCACCCACACACACACACACATGTATATATATATTTATAGCCCAGTTTTATGAATCATGCTTTTTTTCTTTTAACCTGTCAACATGAGCCTCAAAAATGAAGGTAATCTTATACACGTGTGAGAGGAAATGACAGAATGCAGCGAGGCTTCTCCAAGCACTCGCTCCCTCCCTGTGGCATGCTGCCCCTGGAAAGGACACACCTACAGGAGGACTCAACCGTACTTGATGATGCACTCTTAGGAAGAAATTTACTCATCCTCAAGATTGATAGCCGTCACAACACGCCCCCTCAAAAAATAAAAGTGCGGGAGGCGAGAGGATGAGGGATGAGGTTCAGGAAGGAGGTAGGCTAGGTAGGGTCAAGAAGGAGAAGGGTAAAAACTGGTTTGCGAATACGGTATTGTATGAGTGGAACAAATTTAGGAGACATGTAGTTATATAAAAAAAGCTTGAAAGTTCCGTATGAAGGTTAGATGGGTTTATGAAAGGAAAGGGTAGATGATAAATGACTAATTACCAAGAACTGTATTCCATGTGTAGACTGAGTGATCTCTTGTAAGCCTTTTTAATATCCCTGTGCAGACGGAGGGACATGGAAGAGATAGAAAGGAGAATGAAATGGAAGAAATAAGGCAAAGAGAAATAGAGAGAAATAGGAATGGAAAATGAGAAGGAGTTGGAGAGGATTAAGAAAAGCAAAAGAGGAACGGGAGAGGTGGACTGCAAGAAGGGTAAGAAGGAAGGAGATGAGGAGAAACCGAGAGGATCAGGTTAAATAAGAGATGGGAGGGAAGAGAAGAAGGAAAGAGAGGGAGCCAGGTAGGAAGAGGAAGTGCAATTACCATACCCAAGTTACGGGAACAACTTGCAATGCAGCTCAACGGTATAACAAAAAAAGTGGGGAAGGGGGTTAGGTATGAGCAAGGTGAAGGGAGGAAAGGGTGGGGTAGGGCATGGTGGGCGCGGGGAAGGTAGATAAGGGGATGAGGAAAAAAAGGGGGGGGAGGGAAAGGAGGAGGAGGAGGAGGAGGAGGAGGGGGAAGTCTGGGTAATATAATCAGCTGTAGATTGTGAAATTTCGTGTGTGTGTGTGTGTGTGTGTGTGTGTGTGTGTGTGTGTGTGTTGCGTTATAGGATAAAAAGCAAAAAAGAACGAGAAAAAAACAGAACCAGTGTGTGGCGGCGTTTCAAAGATCAGGTTCTCGATTTACTAAACAACGGAATGACAAAAGGGAGAAAAAAAGAGGAAATGAAAAACTGAAAATTATAAGGAAAAGAAGCCGATGACTTTTTATTATTATCATTATACTCTGACAGACCACCAACACCAAACACCAAATTACTGAAGACTGGGAACCCCCGATCGTGGTGGTGGTGGTGGTTGCGGTGGTGATGAGAATGGTGGGCGTGATGGGTAACGACGGCGGTGATGGTGGTGGTGGTGGTGATGGAGATGGTGGTGTAATGGTTGGTGTTGATGTTGGTCATTCTATTGGTGGTGATGGTGTTGGAGGTGGTGGTGGTGGTGGTGGCAGTAACAATTAATAAACAAGATTAGGTAAATAGGGACGTGTCTGCATGAATGAATAGGTAATATGTCAGATAGGTTAATTAACTGACAGGTGAGAGAGAGAGAGAGAGAGAGAGAGAGAGAGAGAGAGAGAGAGAGAGAGAGAGAGAGAGAGAGAGAGAGAGAGAGAGAGAGAGAGAGAGAGAGAGCAACATCAATCAAATATCTAACACACGATTGAACACTACAGAGAATGCATTAGAAACCCCATAAGTAAACCATATTAGCGATTGAATACTCTTAGCAGACTGTAAGGAATTATGGATACGAATATACTCTCTTTTGGCCGCTCGTTTCAATTTGCTTTTATAGGGGCAGTGATGGGCGGATTTTTTTGTTTTCCATTTATGTTCTTTTCTTTTCGTTTTCCTTTTGTTTCTTTTCGCCCTTGAGTTGTTTCCTCCACTGTAAAAATAATGCATGGAGGGTCACGTGAGTCTTGCAAAACGTGTTACTGTAAATATCTCAGCATGTGAAGCGGAACACAGATGCTGGAAAATATGAGCGCTATGTTTTTTTTCATAGTTTTGCATCTTGAGATTAAACGTCTTGGGGGGCGGGGGGGAGGGTAGATAGATAGATAGATAGATAGATAGATAGATAGATAGATAAATAGATAGATAGATAGATAGACATTGATTGATGGATCGACAGATAGAAAGGTAGCTAGATAGATATTGATTCATTGATTGATAGATAGATAGATAGATAGATAGGTATATAGATGTAGATAGATAGATAGACAGATAGATAGATATAAACACGTTAGTATGTTTTTTTCTTATTCTTGGAACTTAAGCTAAAACGCCTTGGGGGAGATAGACAAATAGAAAGAAAAGAAAGAAAGAAAGAAAGAAAGAAAGAAAGAAAGAAAGAAAGGACAATGGAAAGAAAGATGAAACAGAGATTGCTTAAGAGGGAAATACAAATACTTCCAGAGGTCAGAAAACTTTAAACCGGAAACAAACAAACAAAAAACAAAAAAAGCCAAAACACAAAGCAGATAAAAATAAATAAGAGTAGGGTGACCTTGAGGAGGGCAATCCATTCACACACCTGGTCAGCCCAAAAGCCCCACATGCAAACAAAGCCCAACACCTTGACCTTTGCCTGCGCGATGAGGGAACACCTGACGAGGAGGAAGAAGAAAAAAGGTACAGGTATAGAAAGACGTTAATTGGTTCGTTTCCGAGTGAACAACCGTGATATTGCTTGGTTTTTATCTTGGGTAATTTTTCTACTTCTTGCCTCTCTCTCTCTCTCTCTCTCACTCAAAAAATGCCTGACTTACAGAAGATATAGATTAGACACGAACGTTGCGGATAAAAAAAAAGAAAATAATCAGGAAAACAAGTCTTTGGCAAATATATCAATTCTGCGCAGAGATAAGGAAGTAGAATTGGGCTCAGCTAGATTTACTTGTGATAATTAAGACAGGTGTGTATGTAACTGCGTATGTTTGTAAATTTACCTTTTTTTTTTATTCCAGTGGGTGAATTTACTATTTTTCTTCTTTTTTTTCCATGGGTGACGAAAGGGGTTTGTCTTTCCTTTGCCATTTTCTTTTCTTCCCAATCCAGTTATTTTTTGTTTTGTTTTGTCTACCTTCCCGATCTCTCTTCTGTCTTTTCTTCAGTGTCTTCCTCTTCTTCCTCTCCTCATTTTCGTTCTCTTTTCTACCTTCTCTTCCTTCTCTCATCCTCCCATTCCCTTCCTCTTCTCCCCCTCGCTCTCATTCTCTTTTCAACCTTCCTTTCCTCTCGTTCCCTTCCTCTTCTTCCTCTCCTCTTTTCCGTTCCCTTTCCTATCTTCTTTTCCTTCTGTCTTCCTCCCATTCCCTTCCTCTTCTTCCCGTCCCTGCCCGTCCTTCGCACTCCCTATCCCCGCTCCTCAAGGTCCGGCACCGTCGCTTCCTGGCCGAGCATTGTAAGTCGGATGCTGTTGTGATAGGGATGAGATGCAGGTTTTCTATAGGGGAACTAATTCTCTGTCGGTCGGTCTGCCTATCGGTCTGTTTATCTGTGAACATTTTAAGTCGGATGCTGTTGTGTTAGGGATGAGATGCAGGTTTTCTAAGGGGGAAGTTAGTTTCTGTCTGCCTGTCTGTCTGTCTGTCTCTCTTTCGACGAACTGTCACGCTGTCACTGTTACTAAAGTCGTCACATACTTGCCCGTATTTTCTGATGCTTTTGACTCTCACAAGTGTTTCCAAAGGCCACAAAGGAAATTACACAGGTTCTCAGGAGTGTTATATTATTTTCACGTCCATGGTACTACAGAAGCTTTGTTAAACTACCACCAGGGTCATAAAACCTCCTTTGGAAATTATCACAACTCCCATGAATGCCTTATCAAATGTGTGTGTGTGTGTGTGTGTGTGTGTGTGTGTGTGTAATCCCGAAATGTCTAAGAATATGGCCCACTCTATCTTCTCAGGCATCTCAAATCCTTGTGCGTGCCTTCTTATAAGTTGGAAAGCATTTACAAGATCTCCATCCTCTAAAAGATCAAGTGCGTGTTCCCTGCCTGATCCTTCTCCTGCCCAGCCAGTCAGAGGGAGCAGCGTGAGGGCTCAGAGGAGGGCCTGCAGGACCATTCTGGGCTCCTCTTACGCCGCATATCGGGAGTCACTTGACCAAGACTTTCCAATCTTCTCTGATAACTTTCGGAAGACTCTGGAGAGATTTTGGCGTCAACTCTTTACATATCCTTGCTGTCGTAGCCTGCCGAACCCGGAGGGGGGCCGGAGCTAGCGAGGCATGGCCAAGATCGAGGGGAAGGAAGAAAGACGAGCTAACCTTCCTGGCCCTTTCCTGTGAGGTCTGCCTCCGATTCGGGTGGTAGGCTAAAGACGCACCCTCACTTAAGCATCAGACTCAGCACACCAGCTACAGCCAGATTTGACGAGACTCACCATGACTCACCTCTCTCACTCTCTTGTTAACAATATTATAATATTATTATTTTTCATCATTAGAATTGTTATCTATGACTATTTTTGTATCATTAATATTTCGCTCAAATGTTAAAGATGAATAGATATAGGTGGATAGATAAGAGATAGATAGATATACAGATAGTTAGAGAGAGAGAGAGAGAGAGAGAGAGAGAGAGAGAGAGAGAGAGAGAGAGAGAGAGAGAGAGAGAGAGAGAGAGAGAGAGAGAGAGAGAGAGAGAGAGAGAACATGTGTGTGTGTGTGTGTGTGTGTTTGTGTGTTTGACTTCTGGGGCCTCTCATCACACTTTTTTTGGTCTGTTCTTCGCCTTAATTCACTTTTGTTCCTTTGTCTCCCTTTGTCTCTCACGCTCATTGAAGCTTTTTCCTCTTCTTTTTTACTCTTTTCCGTTCCTCCTCCTCCTCTTCCTCCTCCTCCTCTTCCTCCTTCTTCCAGGTTACCTCATGTCGTTATTTAATGTTTGGGGTCAATTTTTCATGTCGCCTCAAAGTGGTATCGGCAGTTTAATAATTTCTTTCTACTCTTTTTATCAGGTGTTTTTTTTCTTCCCACGTTCACCTTCATACCTGGGATCGTATAAGACATTCACCTGAGTTTTAAAAGTTTATTTCCTTCAGATTAATCTAGGAGTCATTATTATCTCTTTTGTTTTCTCTCTTAATGTTTGGTTTATTTAATTTGTAGATGAGAATTAACACGCGCAGTTTCATTTTTATTTTCATTCCTGCGGCGTCAAAGAATCAATTATTTGATCGTAATTTTATCGCTCTTTTGATGCGTGTGTTTGGTCTGTCATTTCTTTCTTTATTTCTTTCTCCTTGACGTAACGAGTTGATGTTTTGGTTTGTGAAGGGGAAGGAAGGGAAGGGAAAGAGGGAGGGGAAGGTGGAGGGAGGATTTGGTGAAGGCGGAAGCTCGATGGAGGAGTTCATGGGAGGAGGTGGACGCTTGGGTGACCGTGTTTGGGGGAGAGGCAGAGTGTGGGTGTGAGTGGAGAGGGGAAGGAGGATCGATGGTGGTGAAGAGAGAGGGTATATGGGTGGCAGGGATGTGTAGGGGGAGTGTGAGGGGAGTGTGGTAGGGATGTTCAGGGTGGTGTGTTCATGGTGAGTGTGTAGAGGGGGAAAAGAGGTGGATGTGAATGTGGAGTGTGGGTAAAGACGATCAAAGGGGTAGTGTGTGTGTGTGTGTGTGTGTGTGTGTGTAACTCACCACGGCCTGATCACGTGCTGGACTCGTAATCGCCAGCAGGTACCCTCCCGACATGAGCAAGTGCTCTTTATCGTCGATCTCTGGGTACTGCCAGGACCTCACACACCACACACCCCATCCTCCTTGCTCAAGGGGGGACAGTAACCACTCCTAGTCAACTGAAAGAATCCGGCCTGAGCGGGCTCGAACCGCCGCCCCGTCAGACCGTAAACCTTGGCAGCGCAGCGCTCTACCAGTTGCGCCACGGGAGTGTGTGTGGGGGTGGGTAGGGGGGGTGGGGGGGTGGAGAAAGTAATCGGAGAAGAGCTAGTCCAGAGAGAAATTATATACCACTTGAAGAGGTTCAATAAAAGTCTAAGGTTGCGTTTGGAGGAGAGAAGATGCCTGATAAGAAACTTTAATAATGTATCTCTGTCTGTGCGTCTGTCTCTTTCTGTCTCTGGTGCTTGCCATGTCTATCTGTCTGTTGCTTTTTTATCTGTCTGTCTGTCTGTCTGTTTGCTGCATGTGTCTAGTGATCAGTCTATCTTTCTGTCGTTGTGTACTTATATGTTTACTTTAATCTGTTTATCTATGTATTTGCTCATGAACATCCCTTCGTCACAGTCATGCTGAGCGGCTTGACTGGGCTCTTTGTTATACTAAGTGGCAAAAATCGCACTCAATCAATGCTTGACAGTTTTTCCACTCACGTACTCGTTTATCTCTTGTGGCAGTGACCGATAATGATGAAGGATTTCAGTTTCCATGCCGATCACTATAGGTTGTCACGGCCAGCGTGGCCTTAGGTAATGATTTTAGTTCACTTCAGCAACCTTCACACTAAATACTTCAGATTTCGTTGGCTTGTTTTATGCAATGCAAAAACACTTAACGTAAGCTGCAACAAGATGATATGCAATACACGAATATTCTGGGTTTTGAAAGAAGTAAACTGATTTCATATTTGCTTATGCCTAAATGCCTAACCTTTTATTAAATTACATATATAATCTATGTTGTCAGCGGGAGCTTCTTTAATTTGAATTTCAAGCTCAAGATCGGCTCCGGTTTTGTCCCGTCAACACATGATGCAGTCCCTGGCTCGTTAGCGAAGGTAACTGGTCAGGGATGCTCGAGTCTAACCTCCAGACACCTTGACACTTGCGGCCGCTCGGCGTGTGACAGGAAGTTATAAGTCCCAGGACGCTGGTGGCGCGTTCATCAGCGTCCTCGAGATTCCCGGCAGCACTGAGCATCACCTTCGGTCCTCTCAAGGAAGCAAGCATTAATTTCTTTATTCCTAATTATATGTAAGTAAATGAAATCTCGAGATCATGAGATGCTACAAAAAACGTACCACCGCTGCTTTCCTTCCTTTGTTTCTTCGCTCCGGAGTCAATAACATTTCTCTTTCTTTCGTTATTATTTTCGTCTACTTATTTAATACAATTTTCTTAAAAAAAAGTCATGACCTGAGTCTTAACTTTTCTTCCCTGAATACTTGAGCACATTCATTTCTTGGGTGCCTTGCAGCGACACATTCTGCCTGGGATTCATGTTCTCACATCGCCTCAAGTGAACCCTCATGGCAGTCCGTCATGAGATCAAGGTGCGCGGCAATCATCGGGTGTAATTCTTAGGTTACAACGCTCCAGCTTTGAAAAAAAAGAAAAAGTGATCCTAATATGCCACCATAAGCATGCAGTCTCTGTTACTTTATAGGCCAATCTTTGATGCTGGTGAAAAATAGAAAAACTGTATCGTAAATTACCATGCTTTTTTTCTACGGTGATAGTTGAGTGTGCACGGCGAGGCGGGAGGGTGGAGGGTTGAGGGGGGCTTGGGGTGGAGGGGTGAGAGGCTGGGGGGAGTGCGTGGGGTGCTGGACACTGGCACGACACGTGGCCTTCCCAGCCCCTGGCACTGTGCCTGGTGGGGGCCCTGAGGGGGAGGGAAAGTTGGGGACACACGAACTGGCACAACCTCCATCGCCATACATCTGCCCCGCCGCCCCACCCCGCGGAACCCCTTTCTGAACAGAATCGTCATCACCACCCTCACCACCACCACCACCACCACCGCCAAGGACGCTCAAATACCATTATAAATGTTTATATAAACTTTTAAAAGTTTTTGATGCGGAAGAAAACACTCAATAACGAAAGGCACAACATGAACAACAGTAATGCATAGCTTCCATAGTACAATGCTTTTAGCCAAATTATGTTTCACACAAGTGTCTTGAGCTTAGCAGTGGAAATCATGAGCTCACAACCGTAGTCATATGACTCATAGATTTAATAAACAAAAGTCCCAAAAATTACGGAATGAGACAAATATAAGATGTGTGGAGGACAAGAAAACATCGCTCCTATAAACCCATACAGTCAGACAGTTAGACAGAAGAATTGCAAGCTGTCTGTCCTTAAACTGGAGCTAAGTCTAAATGTCTAAATAAGTCTAAATTAAATCACTTCGCCTGCAAATTGCTCCTCTGTGAAGCGTGGTCTAAAGAGAATGTAAACGTCCTGGTTGTCTGCCTTTAACCTTGAATCTAAACAATACATGAACGAAGTCACAAAGTCGTGTAGGTGAGTCGTTGGCGTAAGTCTGGCAACGGCCGGCTTCTGAAATCAGTGAACTTTGCTTTCCAAGGATTTAACGCGACACGCGGCGCGGCACCTGTTGGGAATATGTTAATGTAGCAATTCACGACACTTGCGAAAAACAAATGCTTGGAAAAGTCTAATTGTATGTGTCTGGCTGTTCACGCATGAGTCTATGATATGACACTGAGCTCGTGATAAAAGTAATAAAATTAAAATATATGCGTTGCACTAACATTCACAAATCACTCAATGGAACCGATCAGAAATAAAATGCACCTGAACGGCTTTCATGCACGGGGAAGGTGTTCTCTCTCAGAGGCTACGTGCATATTTTACCAGCCTTCCCTCGTGTGGTTTACTGCACAATCAAGATATTAATTTAGTCTCTAGAAGTTAAGTTTTTATATTTTGAACGTTGTAATACGCTTCGCAATATGAATAAATCAAACATTATTAAGGTGATGTATAGAATAGTTCTTGATGGATTATTTACTTTTAATTAATACATCATATTTATAACTTATATATTTTTTTCTGGCTCTGTATATTTGTGTTCTTACATAGGGTGAAGTGTTGTAAAAAAAACTGTGAAATTTCAAAGTTTCTCATAACTGCTCGAGGATTTGCGTCGCTTTCTCGTCATCACAGTTCGCAAATTGTAAATAAAATAAATCCCTCAAGAGTCTATTTCCGATTAACCTTGCGATTGTTTATGAGCAAATGTAATCTCTCGATCTTCAGCTGACCATGCCACGATTTTACGCAAGTAGCTACCGCTGATAACAGATGTCTAGAAGCGATAAGAGAGAGAATGGGTGTTCCCTGCGCGCGCGTGTGTGTGTGTGTGTGTGTGTGTGTGTGTGTGACAAATAAACACGGAACGTGCAGGATCATCTCTGGTGGGCAAGTTATATCAGGAAGAGGAGGAGGAGGAGGAGGAGGAGGAGGAGATAAAGGGAGAAAATGTAGGGCATATGGTCACGGGCTGGGAGGTAAGAGAAGAAAAAAAAGTGGAGATGGAAGGAGAAATATGGTAGGGAGAAGTGGAGAGGTGGGAAGGGGAATTGTTTAGTCCCCCTCCCCCTCCCCCCCCCCCCAGCGTATGACAAGACGTTGGGTTGGGGATTATATGGGTTGGGGGGAATAGGGGAGAGAGTGCATGATGTTGGGGAGGATAGAGGGGGGATAGGGGGGTATAAAGGAAGAAGGGTGGAGGGGACATGGCGTGGGGCAGGAGTAGGGGGAAGAGAAGAGGGGTAGAGGAAAGGGGGAGGGGGTGCATGATGCTGAGGTAGAATTAGGGGGGTAGAGGGAGGATAGAGGGGGATAGAGAGAACAAGGGGGGAAGGGTAGGACAGTGGTGGGGGGGAGGAATAGGTAGTGGGTAGAGGGGGTAAATGGAAGGGAGGGGGGGGGCTAAGGGTAAGGGGACAGAGGGAAATGGTTGGCTGAATAATAATAGAGTAATAATAGTAAGGGGGAGGAAGAGGGGGAGGGGGGGGGGGTTAGAGGCCACCTTCGCCTACTTTCATAACCCCTTTCTCTCTCTCTCTCTCTCTCTCTCTCTCTCTCTCTCTCTCTCTGCACCACCACCACCACCACCACCACCACCACAACAACAACAACAACAACAGCAACAACAACAACAACAACAACAACAACAACAACAACAGCAACAACAACAACAACAACAGCAACAACAACAACAACAACAACCCTACCATCATCAAAACCACCACTTATAAATTTAACACTATCTTCGCCATCACCATCACCACCATCAACACTAATTCACCATCTTATTAAACAAAACTATACCTAAGCAATATATCGCCATCACTACAAAATTATCACCACTCCACAGCAATCACCATCATCACCACCACCATAATAACTCCTTTATCTCTCATCAGTCATTACCTTCACCTTCCCCCTTCACTATAACCTAACGTCACCACACCAACATCATCCCGAAATTGACCTCTCTTTCGGACACCTCTTTTGATTTTTTTTTTTTAGGAGCAGCGAGTAACGGGCTTTTTTTCATTTTATTTCCTTTTTTTTTGTGCCCTTGAGCTGTCTCCTTTGCTGTAAAAAAAAAAAAAAATCACCCTAACACATAACATCCCCATTATCATCACAAACACCACATACACATCTTCATTTCACACTTCCTTTCAGTCATATTACCAGAGAATCGCCTTTTTTTTCATCAGTTTTCTCCATTTAATCTTTCTCATCCAATTCTTCTCTCCCTCCTCTCCCTCCTTCCTTCTCTTCCTTCATCCATTCCACCCTTCTTTTTCGCGGTCACCTTCATCTTCCCCATCACTTTTCTCCAGTCTACCTTTTCCTTCCACGACGGTCACTCTTCCTACCTACACCTCGCCTCAAGACTTTATAATTATTACCCTCGTCACTCAACTCCAGCGATTCCCTTCATCCTCGCACCCACTTTTTTTTCCTAAGGCTCTGGCAACACTGGGATGATGATCTTGTAGGGACAGGATTTTCTTGTTACTAATCTTCTTCCTTGTGTAGTACCTTGGTTAACTTTTTCTTACACTGGGTTATAGACTTAGTTTTTGTGGTATTTTCTTTGTGGATAAATGAGGTCTTGTTTTGTTTCATGTTTTCTTGCCTTGTATATTGTTTTGTTTTGTTTTTAAGTTGGGTTCTAAGGAAAAATTGATGGTATTGTTTCCGGAAATAAAGTGAATTTTGTCTTGCTTGTTGTTGTTGTTGTTGTTGTTTTGTCTTCTTTTTTGTTCTTAATCTTTTTTTGGTTTTCTTGTTCTTGTTCTTGTTCTTATTATACCGAATTTTATAACAACTACAACAACAGCAACTACTACTACTACTACTACTACTACTACTACTACTACTACTACTAATAATAATAATAATACAACTATTACTACCACTACTGCTGCCACTACCACTACACCTTCCTTTCCTCTTTAACCTTCCCTACAGTTGCTCAGCACCCTACGTCACCCCCTGCGGAGGATATATTTACGTTACGATACACGTGGTTTAAGATTTCACCCTCACGCACCACCTGCCCCACCCTCCCTTCACCGCCCGTCTGTTCCCTACCTACTCCTTTTACCGTTCCCTTGCCTCGTTTTTTACCTTTCCGCCTCCCTCTTTTCCTGGTCTGCCACTTACTTACGTCCCCCACTGATTCATAATTCATTCCCTCCCCCTTATAAAGCAATTACGGATATGAGGGATGGAGTGATTATGCAACCCTCTCGCGTGCAATGTTGTTAATCTGCTATTGATGGGTGTGCATCGCTGTTGGTGTCAGAATGTCTGCTCTTAGGGCCTAGTGAATGAGGTTGTTGATTTTAGTGTGTGTGTGTGTGTGTGTGTGTGTGTGTGTGTGTAGGGCCGGCCCTAGGCCAATGCAACCGATGCAACTGCATCGGGCCCCGCGCCTCTAAGGGCCCCGCGGGGATGACGTCACTCATACGTTATGAGGTCTGTAACACTTGCTCTTCAGCGAGGGAGAAAGAAGTTTCTCAAAGTTAAAATTGATCAAGACCCACTTAAGATCAACTATGTCGCAAGAGAGGTTGAATGGTCTTGCTATCCTCTCTATTGAAAATGAAGTTGCAGGTCAATTGGACTTCAGTCAGCTTATAAATGACTTTGCATTTGCCAAGTTACGTAAGATATTCCTATAAAAGTAGCATTTTTCATCAAAACTGTGACAACTACATTGGCAACATTTCTCATTTATGTACCTCAGTTTGTATTGTTCTGTATTTGTTTGACTGCACTAAATGCCAGTAAGATGGATTTTTGCATTGGGCCCCGCAGCTAAGGTAAGAGAAGGATGGCTTTTTTGGTGATTACCTTCACCATGGACGAGTATTATATTTGACAATGAGCTGGAAATTGGGGCATATATTCCTATTGTTTAATACAGTACGAAATGTAAAAAAAATGTAGTTAGCCATTTCAGTTTATTGTATTACTCCTATTCAAGAAATATAATGGCAATCTGAAGGTTAAATTTTTTTTGGAGCACTGCGTCACTTTGATTCTATAATGAATGTTTAAGATTCCTGTCCTCCATACCGTAACGGTGCCACAGACACCGACGTGCTGAGCTGATTTTAGTTGTGTCGTTCGGCTTGTGCTGCTATACAGGCGTTGTGCGGTTTGATTGTGTTCTTTACTCTAAAATGTAGTCAGCTAAATGAAAGAGGGGAGGAAGAGTAGAAGGGAGGGAAATGAATACCTGGTCAGTTGTGAGTGAAAATGTTAACAAGGGCAAGTACACACGAGCGGAATGGAAGCTATGTCGTATGAGACTTGTAGAATTAAGATGAGCCGTAACGCTACACGACTCTTTATGGTCAACATTTTTTTTTTAACTGGGCTTTGGGTCCGTGGCCTGAAACGAGTTGAGAACCACTGGAGTGAAATGAAGGCAGGTGGGATGGATGAAGGTATGGGAAGGAGATGCATAAGGGCTTAATGGGATGGAGAAGGAGGGACGTGATGATAGAGGTGGGAGAGGGAGGTGGTGGTGAAGTGGAGGCGTGGGACGTGAGGGAAATGTTAATGAGTCTGAAATAGGGAGTGGGGGGGGTGGGAATGATGGTGGAGGAATGGGAGGTGGTGGAGGGGCAAGCGGTGAGGGAGGGAGACAGGTAGAGAGGAGTCGGATTTTTGACGGGGGGGGGGGGGGGACGGACTAAAGAGATGATATGAGGGGTGGAGTAAGAGGGGAGTGGCTGGGGGATTAAGGGTTGGAGGTAGGGAGTGGTGAGGGAGGAAGTGAGGTAGGTGGGACAGGTTGATGAGTGGATGGAGGGGGACGGGGTTGGGGAGGGACATGGAAGGGGGTCAGGGGATGGAAGGGGAGGGGAGAGAGGGGGGGGGTGTCAGAGGACCGGTGTGACAGACGATTATTTTGGTTAGCTGCGACCTTCACTGTTTTCTTCGTGTGTGAGTGCGTGCCTGCGTGTGTGTGTGTGTGTGTGTGTGTGTAATAACTGAACTAGGAAGGAAGGAAGGAAGGAGAGATCTGTAATACTACATCAACTTTCACACACACACACACACACACACACACACACCAGCAGTAGCCGTGTCAATTTGGTAATTTTGGTAACACAAGAGCAACTGTCTGCCGGGCGCCTCCTGGGACTGTCGGCTGCGTCTGGGCGGACCCGGGGCGAGGATAGCAGATGGGCGGGGAGGAGGGGCGGGACGGGCTGGCGGCGGGCACAGTGGCGGGGGAGGGGGTGGCGGGAGACAGCGAGTGTGTCGACCATGACGTCATGCCCGGGAGGCGGGGTCTGGCGGGAGGATCACTCTGGGCGGAGGGGAGGCGGGAGGGCTGGCGGGAGGCGTCGGTACATAGTCTAGCTGAGGCGCCGTCGCTGGCCACTTCGTCTCTCAGCGTTGTTGACGCGCGCACTGTGCTCGTGACTCGCTGGTCCTTTGCTCATCCGGCATCGTGGGGAGGACGCTACACAGTTGTCCACACTCGGTGCTCTCAAGTGTCGTGTTCTCTCTTCCATTCCCGCCGTATTTATTATAAGTGTCGGGTGCCTCTCGACCTTAAAACTTCTCTGTCCCTTTTCCCCAACACGCTGCACCCATGTACGAAGATGCTCACAAGTGGCGCCTCTACAACAAGAAGCGAAAGACTTGACAACTAGTCGTGGTCTGTTGCGTGTGTTCGTGCCCCGTGTGATAGTTGTCAGCCCTTCAGCGTCATGATGCAAACGATCCCCGCCCCGCCCGTCGCCCCGCAGCCCCAGCACTGTAACGCCCCGGTGCCCTGCCAGCCGGAGAATGCCAGCCCCTGCCCCTGGACCGGCAGCACGTGGGACTTCGACTACGGCGAGCTCTGGAAAGCCTGGACCGCCGCCGGCAGGGGAGGCTCGGGCCGGGTGAGCTGCAGCAGCATCGAGAGCAGCAGCAGTTTCGAGGATTACGTCCTTAGCGACGTCGACGACAATAACAACGAGAGTAATCACTACAACAACAATAACAACAATAACAACCTCATCAGTAAGAGTGTCCTCACCACCCCCGCCACCACAAACAACAACAGAGCGCTAGGTGGTCAGGAGGACACCAACAACAACAACGTCCTGGTGCGTAACCCTGAGGAGGAGGAAGACGTGACCAACAACAACAAGCCAAGTGCCGAGGAGGAGGTCAAGAAGGAGGCGAACCGCAGCAAGAACTCCAGCCCCGGCAGGACGCGGCTGCTGGACGAGGATGGCTTCATCAGGAGAGCCGCCTGCGTGTGTGTCGACGAGACGGAGTCCAAGGTAAGCACGAGACACCTGCGTGACTGTTGTGTTACCGAGGGACGCGGTCAGGTGAGGCGGGCGATGGGAGAGGCGTGGCCGCTGTAATATTTGGGGAAGGAGCCGCCGGTCATTATTTACATTGGAGGCTTGTGCTGAGTGTTTTGTTTTTTCTTCCCGTTCGTCGGCCTTCTCACCGCTCAGAGGCTGATGTTTGCGATTGTAAATATAAGGGAGTCTCTGATGTCACCGTTTTTACCGCTGCCACTTTTGGTTGCTGTGGTTTAAGTCTTCCCCGTTTAAATGATATGCATTCAGAACTGTTCCCTTCCTTTAAATCATTCCAGAGTCGTTAACGGTAAGGTATCGCACCGCGTCTTTCTCTCGCTCGCCGCTCACCTTTCCTCAACATTCCCGTCACATTTTTCAGCGCGAGACAAAACAAGAAAAGCGAGTTACTACATTCCCAGACTCAGCGGCGAAGGTGGACGTGTGTGTGTGTGTGTGTGTGTGTGTGTGAGAGAGAGAGAGAGAGAGAGAGAGAGAGAGAGAGAGAGAGAGAGAGAGGGTTGCCAAATAAACACAAGAGTTACATATTTATCTTTATGTACCCGAGTAAACAATATAAACTCACTCATACCTTACATACCTCTCCAACGAACACACACACACACACACACACACACACACACACACGCGCCATTCACAGAAAACTCACGTGGCATTTCGACACCTTTCAAATTAACATTACTATCAGATTGGGTCCTTCTTGTGGCCTCCAATATACCCTCCCCTCCTCCCGCTCCTCCTGTGTGTTGTGTGTTTTATTGTTTTTTTTATTGTTGGAACGTTTGACCGACATTTAACGTTACAGGGACAGACAAGTAACATTCTCCATCTATCTATCTAACTACCTGTCTATCTATCGCCTTCCCCGACACCTGGCAATGATTAGACGCTTTCCTCTATCGACTCACCTTATTCTTTATTCTTTACGACGTGTCTGTGTGGGCAGATAGTTGTTCCTCGTCAAGCCAGAACAAATAAACAAGCCAATATATTAAACCGACTTTGTTCGTGTCTATAATTTGATTTGTTTTATGACCGACGACGACTGACATCTCTCTCTGACTTTTTTTCTCTACGCTGCCAAATACACGCCATCATTTTTTTTTATCCAAAGAAAAAAAATGATAAATGCGAATGAACTTGTCTGCCTTTAATCTGTGTTGTAATCTTTGTTTTAATATTTTCTTTGTTTCGATTTCTGGTAACATTTTTTTTCTCTAGAACATTAATGAGATAATACTGTGGTGACGTGTTTCCTTCCCACTGTGTCTTATCGTGGTTCTTAATTATATCGCTTCCTGTCCCCTCTCTCTCTCTCTCTCTCTCTCTCTCTCTCTCTAATTTCAACATCCTCTTCTTTTGTTTCATCTGTACCGTTATCAACATTCTCTCTCCTTGGTTTATTTTGGTCTTGTTTTTACTTATAATTTCTTTCTCATTTGCATCTCATTTTCACTTAATTAACTCGCTCCGCTTCTCTTCCTTATCTTAATGAATCTTCCCGTCCACTTAATTTTCTCCTTATTCCTTCGCCTCCTCCTCCAGTCTAATTATTGCGAGATCCAGTAATAGAGGGAACAATCAATTAAGCTGGGAAGATCAATGAACTACCTGGGCTGTGAATGGCATACGACAAATAATAATAATAATAATAATAATAATAATAATGGATAAAATAATGTCTACCTAATTTACCTGTCCAGTGTTCGCCTCCGCGCTGCTCAGGTAACGAAGAGGCTTGTGCAACACTGATACGGGGTGGGTGGGGGGTGGGGGGGATGTGTGTGTGTGTGTGTGTGTGCTTTAAAAATATTTACATTGTTATCTTTATCTTTCTATTTTCCTGGATTTACTCATTATTCTCTTTGCATATCTCCTGATCTGTCTGTCATTTGCTGCAAGTTTCATTATCTTCTTGCTTCACTTCGTAGCTTCGTATCTCTCTACTCTACACGCTTCATTTACTTCGTCTCCTTATGTGTATATTTCCTTAGTGTATGTATGTATCTGTTTACTCACGAATCAGCTGACCTTTCTATTAATTTCTTACACTGATTAATTTATTGTACATCGACCTCGGAAAATTACAAAACCAATCTTGAAATATGGCAATAGTTTTACATCGGAATGAAAATTAAACCACACTACTCTAACTTACATAATGAAGAAAGTCGCAACCTAACCTTAATTAACATGTTTTAAAGGCAAACTACAATGACGAGGCCCAAACGCTGAAATACGATGCGAAATTCAACCCATAACTCTGAAACACAACGTACAAACTCTCTCTCTCTCTCTCTCTCTCTCTCTCTCTCTCTCTCTCTCTCTCTCTCTCTCTCTCAGCGCAACCCGACCTTATCTAACATAACCTACCGTAAATATAAAAGTAAACCACAGCTCCCAGACTCGCCACACCTCACCCACCGATCCCTTGAGGTATTCTTAGGCGTATGTCCATATAGATAATCACACCGTAAATAGATTATATACTTGAAGTCTTTTTTTTTATCCTCCTAAACTTGATAACCCATGAGTCAGAGAGAGAGAGAGAGAGAGTTGGGGGGGGGGGAGGGGGGCAGCATTACACATCTGTAGGTCTTTCACGGTCCTTAATTAAAGCTTCAAGCGTGCAAATTCTTAGGTAATCGGAGGAATGCCAAGATGATGAGTCACAGAGAGAAAGAGAGAGAGAATTTACTGATCTCCCTTGATATCAATACGACCCAAACCGAACCCCATAAAATCTCACGTGAAATCTAAACCTCCAAGTGTGTGTGTGTGTGTGTGTGTGTGCAAATGACTAACAATAAAGGTGTGTTACTGTAGTGCAGTTGACTTGCCTGATGGCCGAGCCTCCCATAACTCACTCTGCGAGGGGTTAAGGAGTGGCTCTCCCGTCTCGCTGGTCGCGGGTTCGATCCCCGGCTGGATTAATTTCTCGTGTGTTTCGTTACACGCAGAGGTCGTGTGGGAGCGTAGTAAAGAGTAAAGCCTGGCGTTTCACCACGTGAGGCTGATAAGCAGGGATCAAGGTGCGAATGTTTCCTAAAATAACTGAACAGGTGAGAGAGAGAGAGAGAGAGAGAGAGAGAGAGAGAGAGAGAGAGAGAGAGAGAGAGAATATCGGATACTTATAAACAGAAACAAAGACGAACAAGAATGAGAAAAAAAAGCGTGAATAAAGGAGGGAGAAAGAAGAGGAAGGAATGAGGAAAAGGGAGGGAGATTATGGTGGTAAAAGCGATTGCTGACTGATGGAATGGCTGACATGGGGTGGCACGGAAGGGGTGGGGGGGGGGGGGGGGAATGCGATAAGGGTGACAAGAGGCGAGGCGAGTGGCGGTCACGTGATTTCGAGGTCGTGAGCTTTAACGATATTTTTCTTTTCCATTATTTTCACAAAGTCAAGAAAAGACCGATTTTATGTGATTTTTTTTCTTTTCCATCGTCTTATCGTTCTTTTTCTTCTTACTAGTATTATTATCTTTTCCGTTTTTTTTTATTAATTTTCCTTTCTGAATTTTGATTACTCGGGAAATGCCACACAGATAAGCAGGACTCGTATTCTTAGGCGCATTGGAGTCAAATAACCAATAATTCCAAAGGCCGCGAAGGAGATCAGTTGAGTGGTCGTGAGCGTTATTTCACATTCACGGTGCGGGAGTCTTGTCAAACTGCCACTATCCTATTAAAAAGCGACCCATGGAAATGCCCACCACTTCTACGAAAGCCTTACGAAACGTGGGTGTGTAAGCCCCAAGATGTTTGAGTATAAGGGCTCACATAATTTTAAACATTTTTGCGCCCAAACTCACATATTTAACAACCCTTTCATAAGAGTTTGAGGCATTTCCAGTGGTAGTTTTATGACCCTGGTGGTAGTCTGACTCTTCTTCTATACCATGAACCTAAAAAAACACTCATTAGAATCCGACTGATCTCATTTTCGGCCTTTGGAAATAGTTGATGTGAGAGGCGGAGGCGTCTGACAATACCGACCTCAGGATCCTTCCCATTCGCCGCCCATTCTGAGTACTGCATCCGCTCGTTTCCTTCCTGCTTTTCCTCCTCTGACTTTACACCTTCGGAAACTCCAGCTTCTTACCCTCCCTCTCCCTCTCCCTCTTTATTGCGTTACATGGGGAGGGGGGTAAGGTGGTATGTGGGTCATTATTTTCTTTGTTTTTTCTTCATTTTTCTTCGTATTATTAATTTTTTCCTCCTTTTTTTCATTGCCTTCCTTCCTCCCCTTTCCTTACGTTCTTCCTCTCCTTCCTCCTCCTCCTGTTTCCTCCTTTTCCTCCTCTGCCTTTACTCCTTCATCGGAAAGTCCAGCTTCTTACACTCCTCCCTCTCCCTCTATATTTCATTATCTCTACCAAAAGCTACGTCACCACACCCATATTCCCCACTCCTAAGTTTACCTTTCTCTGTATACTCTTTCCCATTTCTTTAATTCACTCCATTCTTCCCCCCTCCCCCTTTTTGCCTTTCCCCCCTTGCCCCCACCACCTTCTTGGAACCCTCCATTATTCCTTCCCTTTTCTTTCGTTCCTATCTCCCCCAACTCTCCTCTCCCATAGGCTTCTCTCCCAATAATTTCACCACCTTCTGTAACCTCCTTTTTGCCCCTCTCTTCTATCGTTTCCCTTTCCTCCCTTCTCTTGGTTAGCTTACTCCTTCCTTTAACTTCACGCCCCCTCAAAAACCTCCCTTCTTTTCCCTTACCTTGGTCCCCTTCCCCTTTTACTTCGTCTCCTATTTTCTCCCTTTTCTACCCCTCTTTTGGTTAACTTCCTCCCCCCTTCAACCCCACATCCTCTTTGTAAGCCCTCCCTCATCCTAGCCCTTACCTTCGCTCCCCTCCCACTTTTCTTCGTTCTCTACCTTCTTCCCCCCTCCCCCTCCCCGTCTCTTAGTGTCCCCTCCCCCCTCCTTCAACCCCTCACCTTTCAGGGCCAAAGATAACCTCGGCACACTCACGTTCCTCGGCCGCTCTTCACGTTTTCGACTTCTGCGGCAACAAAAGTGCGCTCCTTCACTTTTTTTTCTGTCCTTGCGCTTTTTTTTTTAAATGCCTGGCAGGTACGAGTTTTTTAATAGATTTTTGGAACGTTTTTATTATTTCATGTTGCGTATTATTGTCTCGTGAGCTTAGTTATGTAAAAAAAGGGGAGGACCACGTTATTTTGTTTTAGTTATGTATATGTAATTCGTATCTATGCAGTTTATATATGTTTTTACTTTCCCTAATTTGTATTCGTTATGTTATGTTAGCTGCCCCGGTAAATTACTGCTGCAGAACGGTGTATTATTTCTTTTTTTTTTTTTTATGTATACGTACACGTGATATTTGCATAAGCGGCTTATAACACCAACACACACACACACACACACACACTAACACATACACAAACACACAAACATCCACACCTACACTCACGACTTTTTTCCCAATAGTCTTCAAGCGATTCGACGCATGAAAGAATATAAATAATAAAATAAACAATATAAAAGGAAATAAGAGCAAACAAAACAAGAAAGCACGTGCAGAAAGTAGAAGGCAATTAATAAGCGATTCGACGCACTGAAGAATAGAAATAAAAGAAAACAAAAGGAAATCAGCGGAAAAAAAAACAATACAAGCGATTCGATGCACTGAAGGATAACACTAGAAGAAATAAAAGGAAATAAAGGGGGAAAAAACATGCAGAAAGTAGAAGGCAATTAATACAACAACAACAACAAAAACAATACATCACCCAACAGCAACAGAGCAAAGTCACCAAAGGGAAGGAACGAACAAGGGGCAATCGAGGGAGAAAAAGGAAGGGCAATAAATAAAATATAAAGAGGATTTGAAGCTCGACAGGATGACCGACCGACCGACCTCTCTGCCCTCCGACCCCCCCCCCCCCCCAGCGCCAGCCACCCAGTCCGTCCGCCGCACGTGACTCCCTCTCGCGTTTCCCCGCCAGACACGTGACCCCGCTCCACCTGTGACCTGAGCCGATTAGGAGGGAAGTAAAAAATAAGAGGAAAGAACGAAAGGCAAGCTAAGCGAGTCGGTGCCTAAAGTTGTGTTGTTGCCCTCGCCTCTGCTCGCCTCTCCTCGCCATTACCTCGCCTTTCCGACTGAATATTCAAAGGGTTGTTTAGTTATGTGCACTTTTTCAACTCTCTATCTATCTATCTCTCATTTTCCCGTGACCCATCTCTTACTTTATTTTTTCACCCACTCTATTTCTTACCCTTTCTTTTTTTTCCCATTTCTCCTTCACTTTTTCTGTCTATCGTTCCCTCTATTGCTTGACCTGAACTGACCTCGCCCAGCCTTGCCTCCCTTCGCCTTTAAAACGGAACTGTCCTAGTGATTCTCTCTCTCTCTCTCTCTCTCTCTCTCTCTCTCTCTCTCTCTCTCTCTCTCTCTCTCTGATTGGCTTCATCTTCGCCATATCATTTTCCATCTTCGTCATATTGTTTTCCGTCTCTCCTTTTCCTCTGCTTTTTTCTTCTTTTCTCCTTGGTTTCCTCGCCCCAACATAATGGCTTTTATTTCTCTTCTCTCCCTCTCTTCTTCGAACTTGGATTTCCGTTCGTTTTCATCACTTCGTTCTCCAATTCTTCCTCATTCCTTTTTAATTATTTTTTGCTTTTGAAGACTACACCATCTCTACCATGTTTTTTGCAATCCATTTTAATTTCTTCATTCCTTCTTTCCATTGCTTTCGTCTTGCTCCTTCTCTTCTTCATTCTCCTCTTCATCCTCATCCTCTCTTATTCACATCCTTGCCTTCCTTCCTAAGCTTGCCCGGGATCAAAGGCTCTTTTTATAGCCATTTGAGCTCCAATCTTCAAAGCGCAGACCGAGAGAGGTGGCGCGGTGCTGGGACACACTCATTCCCTCCTTCTCGACTCCTTTTATACCCTCTTCAGGCCTCCTACACATTCCCCCCCCCCCCTCACACCCTCGTCTTATTTAATCTATCCTTGCCTTTTTACACTTCTTCCCTCACGACACCTCGTATACCCCCTTCATCTCTGGCCTCCTACACATTCCCCCCCCCCCCCTCACACCCTTGGCTTATTTCATCCCTCCCTGCCTTCTACCTCTCCCTCCCTCACGTCCTTTCCTGGGCGATGCAAAAACTTCATGGAAACCCGCCCCTCCCTGCATGCCTTCAAGCCTCGGTGCCTGCATTGCGGTCCTTGGAAAAGCGGGTGGCGGCGTGCACAAGACTTAGCGACCTCGAAGTGGCTGTCTGTCTATCTATATCAGGCGGGTCCGCGCGGGGTCATGGGAATACAAAAATATGAACGTTTATCTCAGTCGTTTGAGAAAGAAAAGTCATGTAGTGTTGTCTGTTTGGGTTGTGATGCATAATGGGTGATAGAAACTGCCTCGGAGCTGGACGTATAAGAAGAGTCGTGCTGTCTCTTTGTTTGCGTTGATGCTACTTAGACATTGATGGAGGAGGAGGAGGAGGGTGAGATTATGGCTAAGTGTGTGTAGATCTTGGATAGAAAGGCCGGCGTGTCAAGTGTACAGCAACTGGCAACAAGGAGGGTGGGTAAGGAAGGCTATGGCGCAGAGCGAGGCGCGGGCGGGCCGGGAAGGGAACGAGAATGCGGAGTTCATATATGCACATTAAGGCGATTTATTATGCACGAGGTAAACCCCGTTGGCGGGAAAGGTTGGTTGTTACGCTGTGAGGGAATGGCTGGGTAGGGGGGGATGGAGGGAAGGGCACGTGCGGCCTTCTTCGAGCTGTTTTTATTGCTGGGAGTGGCGCGGCACGAGCGGGCGTTTTATTTCTTGCGTCGCGCCCGCGGCCTTTACCAGACGGAGGGCGTGAGAGTGTGTGTGTGGGAGATGCTGATAAAGACTTGCTGGTGGGTTTTTCTGGTTGAGTGGAAGAGGTCACGTGATGGACAGGCCTGAAGGACCAACGCCAGGAGGAGGAGCAAGAGCAGGAGGTAAAGAAACACGTATTCAGGTCGAGTGGCGGCGATCAGCAGCCGGAATGGTCATGTGTACTGTGGCGGCACTTTCACATGTTCCTCAGCACCCCTCGTCCCCCTGCATGCCCTTCTCCTAGGCTTCATTCCCCCTCTCCTCCCTCCCCCTCAGGCTCAGCAGCTCCATGACAGTAATGCCTGAGGTCAATGAAGAATGAAAGCAAGTTCAAAGAAAATGAGAACGAATTGAACAGCTTCCCCGGCCGAGGAATGCCATTACCTTGGGCCACCTGACACCCTCTTCGCCTTCTTGTTCCCTCGAGACGCCTGCGCCGGGTTGACGTGTCTGGGCGCGGCGTGAGGGCGGCACGTGACCGTCATTTGGTTCATTTCGTTGCCGTGTAGGGGGGGGGGGGGGCTGGCTCACGCATGGCCCAGGGGTAGGCGGCGGCAAGGTGGCGCTGGCCATGAACTCCGCTGATTGGCCACACACCTGAGCTGCCCACTCCCCTCCCTTTATAGGAGTCGTTACATCACGTTATGGACGCCAGCGTCACTCCTTTTTCACAGAACAAAGAACAATTTATATGCTCATTGGTCCTCGACCGGCGTCCCTCTCCTAGAATAAACGATAAGGCAGGAAGGGAACCAAAACCTGTCACCTGGCGCCCTCCCTCCCGCCCCCGTCCATTCTTCTGGGTAAGAGCGAGGCGTCGTTTGCCATGACTGCTTGTCATTTGCCTGCCCGGGAACTGCTAACGGTGACAAGGGAAAATTAATTAACAATATAACATCGCCGTGTCCTGCGGGTCAGCGCGGCATAAAAAGAGGAAAACCTTTGGAGAGCGAGGGTGGACGAGTGGCGGCGCGGGAAGGCGAGGCAGCCGTGTGTGCCGCAGCCGGGGACCCACCGCGCCGCCCATCGCTGCTGAGGACTGCGGAAAGTGGTATTTGGGCGGCCTTCATCTATCCTGCTGCGAGGCGTCCATCTCGGCCTGATGAGTGACTCCTGGCTTGACTTGGAGGGTCACTTGCCCCAGCACTGACCGCTCTGGGTGCCGGGGACTCCCCGCCTCGGCGACTGAATGGGGGAGGGGGGTGCCGGACTTCACCCCCCCCCCTCTCTTTTTCTCTCTGAAGCCCCCAAATTGAAAGTTGCTCTGTTTATGGAGTCACCTCGGCGCGTCTTAGGCTGTAGCGCCGCAAAACTTCCAGGGCCTCGTGTGCAGAGGTGCTTGGGGTGGGGGGGTGCCGGGGTGGGGAGGGGCAGGACATCCTTCGCTCATGTGTATATATATATATATATATATATATATATATATATATATATATATATATATATATATATATATATATATATATATTTAGAACTTCCCATCACGAGCGCCTTGAGGAGGAGCA
The DNA here is from genome assembly GCF_024679095.1 of Eriocheir sinensis. NCBI lineage: Eukaryota > Metazoa > Arthropoda > Malacostraca > Decapoda > Varunidae > Eriocheir > Eriocheir sinensis. The sequence goes on along the minus strand of NC_066559.1, from coordinate 4,919,076 downwards.
TCGGCCGGGCGGCCTTCACACCAAGAATATTTCTGCCATAACGGAGCCTCGCAGGGCCGCCCCCTGCCCAACACGCCCCTGCACGCCCTGCTGACTCACGCGCCGTCAGCAGGCAGCCGAGGAACAGGGAGGTAGTGGTAGTAAAAGTCTGTCTCCTTGGCAGGCTGTCCTGTAGCAAATCAGGGCTAAAGAGATGAGATACGTTGCCTCATATTTTATAAGCAAAATGTACTTCTTATTGTCCTTCATGGGTGGGCGGCTCAAAAGACACAACTGAATCACAGCAGTGTTAGGTGTGTTGCGAGCAGCCACGACGCAGTCTCGGCTTCGCGAGAGCCGGCGGGAAGACGTCCACAGGGCGACGGGCCGCGATAAGGGATTACCAACGCGATGCAAACGAGAGGCTGGCCCGCCGCCAAGCTTCAACAGCCGCCTGCAGGCCGCCGCAAGGCCTATGTGCTCGCTACCACTGCTTTAATCAAATGTCCTCACAATTTTGCTCCAGATAACGTATTCCCAAGGGCCAACACGTCTCTGGGCCGCCGAGGACTGCCTTTGGCCAGGCACGGCGGCGGCACTTCGGGATTGTCGCCCGGCGGGTCACGTGTTGCTGCTGTGTGCCGTGGCTAGCCTCTTCCCGGCCGCGTCTCGGTGAGGAGCAACAACAAACTGTGCTGCTTCCCGAAGAGGCTCATTATCAGGATTAGTAACTTAAATAGCCAGAAAAAGGCGCCTTGAAGGTTGTTGGGTTGAGTGGCGACCCGAAGAAAAACAACACTATCTCACCCCCTCGGACAAGACAAGCTTTTATGGTTCACACGCGGGCCCCGTAGAGGCACGTGGCGTCCAGAGGCTAACCACGCCGCAGGCTGACGGAGGCGGAAGCCGTCCATTGGCCAAGGTCGCGCCGCTAATGCATGGGAGGCGACGGCGGAGGAACACAGCAACAGGCGGCCTGAGCTGACCCGCCCACCGTGGAAAGGGCACAAGCGGCGCCGAGCTGCCTGGCAGGTAGGAGGCTAGGAGCAGGAGCAAGCAGGGGCGGGGAGGTTCACTGGACTGGCGGGCGGCGGAGGCGGCGATGTTGCCCCTTGCCACATGTTCGCCTCGTCGGTGCCACGCGGTCGGAAGAGCCTCCCCACGAAGGGCCCACGTGCTCCGGCCGCTCCCTCAGCCAATCCCATCACTCCAGCCAATGACGAAGTGCCGGAGTCTACTCGGAGGCCGTCCATTGGTCCAGGACCGAACACACCCCGGCTTGGTAGAAGGAGGTTGAGGGAAGAAAAACGCCACAGTAAACAAGGGCGTCTCTGGCAGCTGTTCGTAGGCAGGTTTTATTCTCTGTTATATTTTTTTTCTTGTTAGTTTTCTGCTCTTATCTGATTCTGGCGGGGTATACATACGGCGAGCAGGGGCGAAGTGTGTGTGTGTGTGTGTGTGTGTGTGCTAGTCTCGCTGGTCTGCCTCGTCAGCCTGAGTTGACGAAAGGTTACGAAATTGCGAGGTCCCTCCTGATGTGTTCATAATGAGAGAGAGAGAGAGAGAGAGAGAGAGAGAGAGAGAGAGAGAGAGAGAGGGGGGGGGGAGGTGAAGGGGATAAAGGAGGTAAGAAAAAAACAGAATGGAGAATAATAACTGTAGGAAGCAAATCGTCAAAGGAAAATAAGTGAAATAAATAAAAGAGAAGAGATCGAAGATAATGAGAAACCAGTAATTAAGAGCGAAGGAAATTAAAAGAAAATTAACGAGTATGAGACTTGTGTAAGAAGAGGAGGAGGGGATGAAGGAAAAGTAGGAGGGGGAAGGGGATAAACTGTGTTGACAAAAAAAATATAGACGGCTGGAAAGACTGAGAGCGAGGGAGAGGTCGCTGGGAACTCTCTCTCTCTCTCTCTCTCTCTCTCTCTCTCTCTCTCTGAAAGGTATAAGGTGATCGCTCTCGGATTCTACTGCGCAGTATTCAGTCTTACTTTTATTATTATTATTATTATTATTATTATTATAGTAGTAGTAGTAATAGTAGTAGTGATTGTTGTTATTGTAGTAGTAGTAGTAGTAGTAGTCGCTGTAGTAGTGGGCGTGAATTAGGTTAGAAAATATTATGATACAACCAGATAAGAATAATACGGATTGCCACCACCACTACTACTATATAATTATACTACTACCACTACTTCTATCACCAAGGAAGTTAGTGAGGAGAATGAGTTTGACGATGATGTCCAACAACTAGTCTAATAAAACTATAAAAAATCTAAAAAACGAGGCCCTGGCGGCGTGGTCCGAGCGAGGAAGTGGCGGCGGCGGCTCTGGCTTAGGCTTCCCGATGACTGACTGACTCTCCGGTAACGTCCAGGGGCTGAGGACCGCTAGCATGCCCTCCAAAATTAGGTCTATTCTCAGACGCTTCCGCCTCTCTCATCAACTATTTCCAAAGTCCGAAAAAGATCAACCGCGTCCTAATGAGTGTTTTTTTGTAGGTTCATGGCACAAAAGAATGATCAGACTACCAGAAGGATCATAAAACTACCTCTGCAAATGTCCCAAACTCCTACGAAAGCCTTGTCAAATGTGAATGCTTGGACTCCGAAATGTTTAAGAATATGGCCCGTTAGGATCATTAGAAACTGTATTGTACCTGAATAGCCGACGAATTATTGTTTTCCATTGTTGATTAACCCTCTGAAAACTGGGTATTAATAATGTCATCAGTTAATATTCCTTGCTGGTTTATATAAATTAACCTCTGGAGTACATAGTATCAAGAATCTCCGAAGGCGCCAGTATGAAAAAATCTGCCCGCTATATCATAAGTTGGGGCCGATATTTAAAGCCCCTTGAGATACAATGACACGTTGATATAGTCATGATCACAATAACTATCATAAATCGAATATCTCAGCGTATTTTACCTTACACTCCCATGCCTAATACATTTCTCATCTCCATTAATTTATCTCTTATCGTCATCCTCCCCTCTATTCCATCTTATCATCTTCCTCGTTCTCGTTTCCATCTTGGTGTTCTTCATTCTACTTCTTAATACCATGTTCGTCGTGCTCATACGGTTTGTTCTCCTTGACCTCCTCGTCCTCTCTCTCCTCCTCGTCCTCGTCGTCCCTCTCCCCTTTCTGTCAATCCTCATCTTTCACGACCCCGCCCTTGCCCTTAAGGAATTCAAACTATGTCCCCCACCGCCTTCTCTTCTCTTTCTTCTTCTCTTGTATTCTTAATTTCTTTTTCTTTCCTTCTCATTTATCTTTCTTTTCTCCTCCTTGCTCTTTCTTTTTTTTTTATTATTATGTCGCTTTTAGATTTTTCATTCTTCTTATTTTTCTTCTTTTTTCTTCTTTTCCATTTGTTCTTCTACTACTACTACATCTTTCATCTTTTTCTTTTCTTCTAATTCCTTTTTCTAATACTTTTCCTCTTCTCCTAATGCTTCTACTACTTATACTTTTCTTCCTCTTCCTCCTCCTCCTCCTCTTCTTCTTCCTCTTCTTCTGTTGCTGTTGTCGTTGTTGTTCCCTTCCGCCTCCAGTTGTCAGGCATTGCCACGCACATTTTCCTCAGCATTTCCTTCGCTTCGTCGTGTCAGTTCAGTAACTTTATTGCGGACACACGTGACGGAGAGAGAGAGAGAGAGAGAGAGAGAGAGAGAGAGAGAGAGAGAGAGAGAGAGAGAGAGAACCACCACTTTTTCGAAACTTGCCTCTGTATATTTTGTTGAAGTTGCATTACTGTCTTCAGAACACTATCTCTGTCTGCTTGTGTATCTATCTGTCTGTCTGTTTAGTATCCATCCACACCTGTTTAGTTCGTTCACCTAACCGCCTACCTAACCCACCAGTCGATCCGTTCATCAATTAATCAATAAATTCCACTTCAGTTCAATGTTCTCTAATATTTTCTGCTTTGAACCCAAGAGTATTGACGCCCCTCTCATCGACTTCACACACACACACACACACACACACACACACACACACACACAGAGAGAGAGAGAGAGAGAGAGAGAGAGAGAGAGAGAGAGAGAGAGAGAGAGAGAGAGAGAGATGCATTCCCCCAGCCAGGGTTAAGTTTCCGAGATGTGATTTACTCCGCCTTCCTTCCCCTTCACCTCTCCTGCGACTCAGAGCTTAGCACTTTTTTATTTATTTATTCAGTTTCTCTCCACTAACACACACACACACACACACAGAGAGAGAGAGAGAGAGAGAGAGAGAGAGAGAGAGAGAGAGAGAGAGAGAGAGTTAACCGGTGCTTTTTGATTCTAACTTAACATTCTGCTCATGATCTTGAAGGAAGGTCACGAGGAGGCGCCAGACAGACAGACAGGCGCATTGTATATTATCACCATTATTTTTATCATTCTCATTATCATTATTATTATTAGCCTTGCTGCAACCCCTCCAACACCACAAACATTATCATTGACTAAGCCGACTATCAGAAAAAAACAACTATTTTCATAATCAGAAGCAAGAACACACACACACACACACACACACACACACACACACACACACACACACATGCACAGTCAAGGTTCTGCTGTTATCGCTGTGTCCGCTCTTAACAGCCTCAGCAATACTTCAGGCTAAACGGACTCAGCTCATGCAGTATCAACGCTGAAGTGACCATTAGACATTCATTACTCAGCCTCCCTCGCTTTCCTCGTTACTTCGCCTGTCTCTCCCCTTCATTCTTCACCTCCCTTTCTCCCTCCTTCGCGCATACCTTCTTGTTGATGTTAATATTTGAATGGGAATGTAGTGAAAGCTTCGGTGCCCCACAAGCCTCTTCTCTTCCTTCCAGTATTCTTGTTTTGATCCAACTTATCTTCGTTCTCCTCCTCCTCAAATTCTTCCCTTGTTCCCCCTCCATCTCGTTTTCTTCCTTTTCCTTCTACTCCTTCATCTTCTATTCTACTTCCACTTCTTCATTCTCATCATAGTTTTTCCCGTTTTCTTTTCCTCCTCCTCCTCCTAGCTCCTCCATGTTATCTTCCTCATCTAACATTCTCCTCCTCCTCTGGCTTTATCCTTTCTTCTCATTTTCATTTACGTTTATTCTTTTATTCATTTATTCTCTTCCAACTCTTTCTCCTTCCTTCCTTCACTCATTATTGCCTAGGTACCTGTTCTCATGGGAGCCGTTCAGAACGCTGCATATCCAATTATAGCTTTGTGTGGCTAAACTCCTAATGAGGTGCTCCCAACGGTAATCGAGCTGTAATGAATGCTTGGGGTCATTAGGACGAGGAATGCAACAACGATTACACTTTAGAGTTTAGCGTGTATACGATAATGGTTTGCTTAAGACGCGAAATGTTCAGACTGCATACGGACTTTAACATTAGTCCATACAAAATAATATATGAATTAATAACTCAATGCAGTAAGTACAATACAACTTCCTCCTCTGAAAAAATCAATATTTAAACACCACCATTTTTCCGTACATATATGTTTGTTGATTAATGCGACTTTTAACGTTAGTGCATGCAAAACACGTGACTGAAAACATCAAAATCGTAATCAGTACAATAAATCCTTCTCCCTCTTAAGCAATGAATAGCTACACAACGCCTTTCACCTGGACATTTATTTGCGTCCTTACCTTTAACGTTGGTGCATAAAAAAACATATACGAGTAAATAAGACTTGCAATACGTACAATAAATCCTCTCTTAAGCGATGAATAGCTAAACACTGCCTTTCCCTCAGACATTTATTTGCATCTTTACCTTCACTATTAACGTTATTGCATACGAAAAACGAATAAATAAAAAAAACTGAAATAAGTAAAAAAAAACCCTCCCTTTTAAGCAATGAAGAGCTAAACATCGCCTTTCTCCCAGACTTTTATTTATTTACATTGACGTTAGTGCATATAAAAAACATGGAATAAATAAATAATAAACTGCAATAAGTAGAATAAAACCTTCCCCCTCTGAAGAACTGAATAGCTAAATGCCGCTTTTCTCCCTCTCCACCTTCATTGCGCGTCTTTACCTTTGATTAATGCGAATTTTAACGTTAGTGCATACAGAAAAAAAACATAAATGAATAAATAAAACTATAATAAACAATAAAACCTTCTCCCTCTTAAGAAATGGCTAGCTCAACGCCGCCCTTCTCCCAGACATTTACCTGCCTCCTCACCTCTGATTAAGAAGCCAGACTAATGCGGCGTACCTTATCTTGCCCCGCACTGCATCACCGCCTATTGTCTTTATTTGTTTACCTGCTCATGCGCCTGAATTTATGATAAGATTAGCATTAGAAAGATCAAGCCAGAGAGAGAGAGAGAGAGAGAGATAATTGTGCGGGAGGGTGGGGGTAGTTAAGTACGAGTTTGAAAAGGGAGAAGGAGGAGAAGGTAAAGTGAGTTATGGAAGAGAGAGGTAGGGAGGAGGGTGAGGTAAGGGTGGGAATGCAGGTGTTTTTTTATAGTGTGGAACGGGGAAGTAGAAGGTAAGATGAAATGTGGAAGAGAAGATGTAAAGGGGAGGGGGATGCAGGTGTATGTGGGGAAGAGAAGTAAAATGGATGTTGTGGGTGTGAGGTAAAGGGGAGTGGGTGGGGGGAATGTTAGCATGTGTGTGGGTGTGAAAGCAGGCAGGGAAGGGGGGTGCTAGGGGTGTCATGTTATGTGAGGTGTTCGTGAGGTGATTTATAGAATATTTATGGTGATACTATTTTTTTTCTCTCTCTCTCTCTCTCTCTCTCTCTCTCTCTCTCTCTCTCTCTCTCTCTCTCTCTCTCTCTTACATGACACCCACTCTCCGCCTATTCTCCTCCCTTCCTACTCCTCTTCCACCCCTCCTCCACCCAAGTAAAACAAATACTCCTTGCGGTCCTTCCTCCTCTGCTCCTTCTCTCCCTCCCTCCCTTCTTCAGCGTCCTTCACCTCTTGCACTTCAACGCTGCATTGTAACCATCCACATCCCCCTTGACCTTCCTTCCTTCCTCCTCCTCCTCCTTCTGCGCCGCCTCCTCCTTCTACTTCGTCTGTGTACTCCATCTTTTTCAACCCTTTTTTTTTTTTTACCGTTTCTTCCTTCTCATCATCTTTCCCGCTTGACCTTCCTTCTCTCTTCCTTATTCCTCCTCCCCATCTTCCTCTTCCTCCTCCTCCTCCTCCTCCCCCATTTTTTTTGCAACCTTATCTTTTGTTTACATGTTTTAGAAGTGCATTTTTCCTAAAGTTCTCGCCTCAGTATTTGTTCATTCATTAATTTTCGGATTTGCGGTTTTGGTAATGTTTTTTTTTTTAAGACTTTCACCGCATTTTATTTTATTTTTTGCAATCCTCTGTATCGGAATTCTCTCTCTCTCTCTCTCTCTCTCTCTCTCTCTCTCTCTGATTAGTTTATTTTGTTTTTGTTTTTATTATTTTCATGTTTTTCGCTTTTAACGTTCTTTGTTTTCGTTTCGTTCCAGGTAAGAAACTAGAGGAAGAAGAAGGATGGGGAGAACGCGATTATAAGGTACAGTGAAAAATATCCTCTCTCTCTCTCTCTCTCTCTCTCTCTCTCTCTCTCGAATCAAAACAGTCAAAACACACACACACACACACACACACACACACACACACACACACACACACACTCGGTCATCCAACTGTATTTTCCTTCCTCTGATCCATCCTATTCCTCCTCCGTCCTCTCTCTTATCCTCCCCTTCCTCCTCCTCCTCCTCCCTTCCCTCAGCAGTGCCACACAAGGAAGTAGAACAGGCAAACACCCAATTTTTACCTCTCTCTCTCTCTCTCTCTCTCTCTCTGGTCGTTCTTTCAACTCTCTTGTGCAACTGTTTTTTATTAGTACTGGGCTTCGTTTTTTTTTTTTTTTTTTTGTATACTATATTCATGGGGTGGGTTTATATTTAGGGAAGTAACTGTTCATGACTCACAATACGTTTTCTTTTACTTGATGGCATTTCTTTTTGTGCGTTTTGTGGTGAGGTTGTCGACTTCGTTTCCTTGTATCGTTACGCAAGTGTGAAGTCAATTCTTTGTTATATGTCTCTTGCTTTTATTCCTTTATTTATTTTTATTTCATTCTTTTTATTCCTTTTTTTTATCATGCGCAAGAAAAAAATCACTGCTACATGTTTTATTTTGTTTTCTTATTCATCTTTCGTATGACTCTTGATTCCTTTTATTCTATCTTTATTTGTTTCATCCATTTCACATTTTTTTCCACCTCTTCTATATTTTCCTCTTATCAAACGCAATCTACAAACTTTCATCGTACACATCCTTAGTATCCCCCCCGTCTCTCTCTCTCTCTCTCTCTCTCTCTCTCTCTGATGGTCAGGAACACACTTGACGGCACTCACACTTGGAAATATTTTTAGTCATAAGATTCTCCTTCTCTTCCTCTTCCTCCTTCTCCTCCTCCTCCTCCTCCTCCTCCACACTATGTAGCTCCACTTTCTCCCTTCGTCTCTTCCCACATTCATTCTTTATCTTTATTTCACTGTTCCTTTGTTTCTTATTTTCACTATTTCTTATTTCCTTTGATTCGGTAAAATATATGTACAGAATATTCACTTGGAAATGAACGGAATAGTTAATGATCTAGATAATGATGATGATAACAATAACAAAAACAACAGCAATGATAATAATAAGGTAATGAAAAGTAGATGGAAATGGGGGAGTGGTGAAGGAAGGGCGTCAATCTATTAATGGAGTAAGAGGAAAGAGGGTGAGTGGGAGGAAGGGAGAGAGAGGGAGAAGAAGAGAAAGTGGGGAGATGAGGGGGATGACGTCACATGATTTGAGGACAGGAAGTGAGGGAGGTGGAGGGGAGAGGTGGAGTAGGGAGAATAAGGGGAAAGATAAGTTCAACAGCCCCTCTCTCTCTCTCTCTCTCTCCGTTTCATACATCTTTTCTGGCAATGCTGTACTGATAACGTGTGTGTGTGTGTGTGTGTGTGTGTGTGTGTGTGTGTGTGTGTGTGTGTGTGTGTGTGTGTGTGTTCTATGTTTACCTGTCTACCTCTTGTTGATTTACTGCCTGTCCAAAAAAAAAAAATGATTACCACAAAAAAAATTGTGTGTGTGTGTGTGTGTGTGTGTGTGTGTGTGTTCCTACGTTTTACCGATGCAAGCCGGTTTTCTCTCTCTATTTTTTTTATCTAGGACGCTGGCGGAAGAGGAGGGAGCGGGAGGTGGCGGAAGAGGGGGTGAAGGGGAGGAGGCGGGAGGGCTGACGAGGCTAAAAATCAGTAACCAGCGGGAGGGAAGATTGTGGGTGGGGGGGGGGGGTACGGAAAGAGAGGGAAGGAGTAGGGGTGAGGGGAAGGAAGGGATGGAGGGAGTGTGTCCGGGGGGTATAGGAAGGGGGGAGTTTGGTAGGGGCAGGCGAAGGAATGGTAGCGGGGTAAGGAGTGAAGGGGTAGGGGAAGGAAAGGGAAAGGAGTGGAGAACATGGGGGGAGAGGGGGGAGTATTTAAGGGAAGGAGTTGGGAGGGTTGGGGAAGAGGGGAGTGGGTGTGGGTAAAGTAAGGGGGGGAAGGGGAGGAGCCGAGTATTTTTCCCGAGGTCGCTACACACACACACACACACACACACACACTCACCTGATAACGCTCTAATTACAACACCTACGACCTGCCTCCTTGCCTCCCTAACAGCGTCCATTCATTCCCGCCACCCTCTCTGCATGGCGGGTTTTAATTAAGTCGCTTTCAGCGTATTTCTGGTTTGTTTGTTCTTTTCCCTCTCATTGCGGTCACTTCCCTCATCACTGGTCAACACTCTGTCTCTCTCCCCTCGCTGCAACACATTCACCTCCAGACAGACAAACAAACGGACAAGATATCAGGGCAGTGAGGTCGTAATCAACACACACGCACACACGCACACGCAGGCACACACGCACACTCACACCATATCCAGTTTCCACCAGCCATTCCGTTTCCTCCCTCCCTCTTTCTCCCTCTCCCTCTCTCCTCCTCCCTCTTTCAAGCCGTCCTCCCCTGCCAGATAATCATGAATTAACGAGACATAACACATCTTACAGTTTCCGCCGCTAACAATCTACCTCTCCTTCCCTTTTACATTCCTATTCCCCTTTTTCCTACCTTTGCGTCCTCGTCTCCAGTGTAATTCTCTCTCTCTCTCTCTCTCTCTCTCTTATTTTCTCCCTGGTCCTATATTTCCGCTGTTAACTTTCTATTACTATCTTCTTTTCCCTTTTTATCTTCCTCTCCCTCACCATCTTCGTTTCCACTGTGTTTTACTTTTTGTTCTTTTTTTTTATATATCCGATGTAACATACCACTTCTCCCTCCTTCTTTCCCCTCACGTGCCTTGCTCTTCCACCCTTACCTTCCTCTTCGTCTTCCTTAACGTAATTCCATCTCTTTCTCTTTCTTTCCGTTGGTAACACTGCTCCCTCTTCCCTCCTTCCCCTCACGTGACCTTTCACCCTTTCCATCTTACTGTAAATCCATCTCCCTCACTTCTTTCCTTCCCCTACCCGATCTTTTCTTTCCTATTCCATCTCCTTTTTCCCTCCTTCCTCTTTCCCTTCACCCCTCTCCCCCTCTCCTTTATTTTACGTTCATTTTCCCTCCTTTATTTTCTTTCTTCCTCTTTCCTCTGCCACCACTGCTCTTTTTTGCTCTAATCTCCCTCTCCCTCCCCACATTTCTCTCTCCTCTCTTTCCTCCCCCTTTCCCCTCCTTTCCTTTCTTCTTCCATCCGCTGCCAGTGCTCTCATTTATCTCTTTTATGTCTCTCCCTCTCTCCCCACACATTTCTTTCTCCCTCTCTTTTTCCTCTCCCTCTCCTTTCTGGTTCCTTCCCGAGCCTCGCGCGTCACAGACTATCTAAACAGTGTCAGGGAATCTTAAATATTGTCATTCATTCGTGTTTTTATTTTCGCCTCGTCGCCGAAATGAGGTTAAGTATTGGAAGGAGTTCAAGGGAATGGCACACGACTATCCTACGTCATCTTAGGAAAGGGATGAATCACGGTGTTTGATCTTAAAATTGATGCTTATCAGTGACACACTATGACTTAGGACTCCTTCTTTCGTTCTTATCTTAGTATTTAGTGAAAGAATAATGGAGTTACGTGAGGCGAATTCAAGGGATTACTTACTTGTAGAAACGAATAATGGAGGAAGAAATAAAGTGGTTGCAGTAATTTATTAAACGCATTAAGAACAAAACTCATATTTTCATCTCTGCATCTTGATTTTCTTGAGCCATATTTTAATACTGAAGTCTCCCCCAACTCCCTACTCCCTCATCCTCCCCAGTCTCATGAACATCCCCATCACCCTTTTCCCCTACTTCATGTGACTCTCCCCAACTCTCCCCTTTCTCCTCTAACCTTTAACCCTCAAGTCTTTCCTATCTTACCCTTCAAACTTCTCAGCTTCAATACAGCACCCCGAATCTTTCCTCCACACTCCTTTCTTTAGCATTAATTCAACACACGTTTCTTCAACTCTCAAACTTCCTACCTCCAGTTTAACACTCTTACCAACATCACTTACCTACCGTGCTACCAATACTTTCCTACCTACCATCCCACCTATCTACCTACCTACGCATCCCTTTAGGCTTTAACCTCCCTTGGCCTCAATCCTTGCCCAACACCCAAGTCATCAACCCCACACCACCACCACCACCACCAGGACTACCCCCCATCACTAACCTCTACTCCCCCCACGCTACCATCCACTCCCCCAAACACACACAGACAGACGGACAGATAACCTTCAGCTTCTCTAATACAATTTTATCCACCTCAGCAAGACTTCATATTGGTTTTGAGTCTTCTGGATTAAAGTCGTATGAGGGCGAGAAGGAAGAGGAGGAGGAGGAGGAAGAGTCGTTAAAGAGAGAATAATGAGTGGCTTAAAGGGAAGGACTTAAGCAAGAGGGGAAAGAAAGAAGGGAGGGGAGAAGGGTAAGGAACGGACAGGATGCAGAAGGGATTTGGAAGGTAGCAAGGGAGGAACGGAAGGGGAACTGTAGTGAGGGGGGGAGAGGGAAAGGGGGGAAGGGAGGATTGACACTGAACGATGGGGGGAAGGGGAGGAGGAAGGCAGTCTGCCTCAACCGGTGCGTGTGACAATACCCCAACACACAGAGAGAGAGAGAGAGAGAGAGAGAGAGAGAGAGAGAGAGAGAGAGAAAGCCAAGTGTGAGAGAGAGAGAGAGAATCCAGCCCAAACTAGTTCGCCTCCGCCCCAGCATCCCAGCCCGAGCCAGCACTGCAGAGGTGGTTTCGATCTGGGGTCCACCGCCTACTTGCCTGGCTGTTGATTAAGATGTGGCCTTGAGGTGTTACAGGTGTGCTTCCGAGGGCGGGGACATATGACAGGAAGGGGGGGGGGGAAGGGGAAGAAATAGCGGTAATGTGGAAGATGTGAGGATCAAAGAGGTGAGAGGGAAGGATGGGCTGACGGGCTAACAGACTTCACACCTTGAATTTTTACGTCTCCTCCCCTTCCCCGTTTTACCCTCCTCCTCCCCTTCTCTCTCTCCCCTCCTCCTCCTCCTCCCTGGCCCATCTGCACACCACCACCACCATCATCATCATTAGGTCATCACTTTCACTTATTTTCACGATTGCCTTTTAAATATATTCTGGTCTCGATTTTTTTTTAATTATTTTTCTGATCTTCGTTCTTCCGTTTTCTTTTCTTTATGTCTTTCTTCTTTTAAACCACATTTGTCCATCTTTCTCTCCTTCGACGACCGCCACTATCACCGACTCCTCCTTTTTTTCCTTTCCTTTCATCATCATCATCATTTCTTCTCTTCTTTCCCTACCAACCTTCATCCTCTTCCTGCTCCTCCTACTCAACTCCATTATGACCACCCCCTCTTCCTCTTCCTCCTCCCTCAACCACACGTATAACCTCCTCAAACAAGATCCAGACAGATAAAACTGGAATGCACCAACACTTTCTTTCCCAATGGCGGAAGATGTGACCGGGATATAAAAACCAATACAACCCATCATGCCTTGTGCAGCGACGATCATGAAAACGGTAAATCAACTCTTAGAAATATTTAGTTCGGTATTCGCTTCCATTAGGCCTCTTGCAGTCTCCCTATGTTCTTATGTTCTTATCAATCATTTCTAACGGCTGAGTCAGGGGTTAAAAGCGTTCCCAGGACTGTTACTTTAAATTCATGGTGGATAAACATTGTCAGTCTATCACCAGGGTCATAAAAATACCCGTGGAAATGCCTGCGAATCCTACGAAAGCCTTGTTAAATGTATGTGCTTGAGCGACGAAAGGTTGAAGAATATGACCTTTATTTCGTCACTACTCCCTTTAACCAGGTAGCCATTAATTTAGGTGGCGATTTGCAGGGATTGAAACGCCAACCGACTCTGATTTTCGTGGATTTTAGGATTAAGGACAGGAAGTGGGAGGGCAGAGGAGGGGTAGACTTAACCGATGTCAGGGGATTAAGGGATTAGGAAGACGAGGCGGCGTGGCAAGGTTTGGGGATTAAATGAGGTCAGGTAGAGCGTGGGCCAAAGAAACACAAAGGAACACAAAGGAAGAACAAACAACAGACATGGAGGTAGGGGGAGATGAGGGAAGATATAGTGGAAAGATAAGGTTGAGAGCATGGAGGTGATGGTGAGGTATACAGATGAGGGGAAAGAGAGGAAAAGGAGGTGAGAAGATGGAGCGCCGTGGTGAGACTGAAGGAGGGCGGGCAGGTGTGAGGGAAGTGGATTGATGATGCAAGATGAATGAGGAAAAGGGGGAGAATTATAAAGAGAGGAAGGGAAGGAAAGCAGGAAAAAGAAAGAGTGGATGCAAAAAAATGGGGAAAAAAATGGATTGAAAGGGGAAGGGAAGGGAAAGAGAAGGGATGCAGGGAAAAAAGAAATGCAGTAGAGAGGAAAGAAAGGAAGGGGAGTGACGGAGGGGGAGCAAGAAAGACATTTGGGGTGAAGGGAAGGGGAAGGGATGGTGTAAAAAGAAGAGAGAGAGAGAGATGGAGTAGAAAGGCAGGGAAGCAAGGGAGGGGGGGGGGGGGAAGGGGGAAGAGGGAAGGGATGCAAGAAAGAAACAGATGGATGGGAAGGAGAAGGAAAGAAAGAGGAGGAAAAGGGGGAAGTGGATGTGTCATGAACTATTTCCTGAGTTCATGTGAGGCAAGGTGATGTAAAACGCCTGCAGGTGAGGAGAATGAGAGGAGGAGGAGAAGGGGAGACAGGGGAGGGGAAAGGGAAGGAGATGCAGGAAGAGAAAGACATAAAACGATAGAGAAAGATAGGGGAGGGGAAAGGGTAAGAGGGTAAGTGAAGGGGAATGGGAGACAGGGGAGGGAAAGGAAGGGATGCAGGAAGAGAAAAATAGGGGAGGGGAAAGGGTAAGAGGGTGCGTGAAGGGGAATGGGAGACAGGGGAGGGAAAGGGAAAGGGCGTTGGGAAAAGAAAGATATGGAGAGGAGAGGAAAATATAAAGAAAGGGAGGGAATGGGAAGGATGCAATAAGGGAAATAATGTGGAGGGGAGAGAAAGGGATGCAGGAAGAGATAGATATGGAGGGGAGGGGAGGAGTAGGGGTGAGGGGTCGCGTCATGAGCTATTTCGTGATCCGAGGTGAAGCGAGGCGAGGCGAGGTGAGGTAAGACACGGCTGCAGGTGAGGGTGCTTGGCTCGGCTCCTCCGCCTCCCCGCCAAGACGCTGAGCAACGGAAGCGGGTTACCTGGCGGTTTGTTTGTTTGTTTGTTTGCTTGCCAGTCACTCTCAAGGGTCTGTGGTGACGGTGGAGGTGACGGTGGTGTGTTTGTCTTGTTTATTTTTGTTTTTAGCGTTTCATCTGTCAACCTTTCGTATGTTTGTTTGTTTGTATTTGTCGTTTTTAGTTGTTGGTTTTACATTTGTTTTCATCTGTCATGTTTTTTTTTTCTTAATCCATTCAATAACGCTGAGATTTTTTTAGGTTTGCAAGGCTTACTTTTTCTACAATTTTATCCTGTTTTACAATCTTGGTCCTCTGTCCATCGATATTTTTAGCTTTCTGCCTTCTAATAAATAGCTTTACATTACTATTTGTTATCCCATCTGAATCACTTTTTACCTCAGCAATTAAGTGGTTACTAGCCCAACACTTATTTTTCTTCTTGTTAAAACGTTTTCCTCGTCATCTTTTAAACGTAACCCAATTTTTTTTTTCTCCATGAACGTTTACTATCAATCAACGTTCATCTCCCCCCCCCCACACACAAAAAACTAACCCTTCCTTTATTACCGCACGTTTCCCCTCTCATTGAAGTGTTTCCCTCGCCACTAACACACTTTCGCTTTTATTTGCGTGCAGTTTTTGCGCGATCACCCTAACAGTTTACTCACTCAATCAAGTCCTAAAGGAGAGATGGGTGGGTGGGCGGTGCGGGTGGGAGGCAGGAGAGGTGAGTGGGGCGGGAAAGGAGAGGTAAGTGGTGTGGGGGAAGAGGTAGGTGGGTGGGTGATGAGGAGGAGCGGAGCGTGCACGTGACCGGAATCAATATTACTTTCCACCTCCTATTTATGCATGATGCAGGCCTTGGGAAGCACGCTAAAGGTATGACGAGGAGAGAGGGAAGGAGGAGAAGGAAGGATGTGGAGGAAGGAAGTGAAGGGAGAAGGTAGATACAGATGAAGATGGAGGATGAGAAGGATGCAGACAAAATAGAAAAGGGATGATAAGAAAGAAGAAAACAGAAGATAGGGAGGGAGGCGTAAAAGGGAATAAGAGTAAGATGGAAAGAAGAGAAAGGAAGGAAGGATGTGGAGGAAGGAAGTGAAGGGAGAAGGTAGATACAGATGAAGATGGAGGATGAGAAGGATGCAGACAAAATAGAAAAGGAATGATAAGAAAGAAGAAAACAGAAGATAGGGAGGGAGGCGTAAAAGGGAATAAGAGTAAGATGGAAAGAAGAGAAAGGAAGGAAGGGAAACCAGCAAAAATGGAGAGACAGGGAAAGAAGGAAGGGTGGGAGGGAATGCAAAGGAGGTAAGGTAAGGCAAGGCAAGGCAAGATGGGTTAGGTATGAAGGAAAGAGTAGGACGAGGACGAAAGTAAAAAGGAAGAACAGGAGGAGGAGGAGGAACATGACGGAAGAGTGCAGTAAGGAAGCAATGAAAGCAAGGAAAGAAGAAACGGATGAGTGTGTGAAGGAGGAACCGAAGCAGATAACGAGGGAATGAACCACTAATCTCGACCAACCAGGATAGAAGTAATTAAGATAAGCAGAAATGGAAGCGGGAAGGACGACTCAAGATAGAAATAATAAAGATAAAGAGAAATGGAAGGAGGAAGGGATAGGATAAGGGAGAAGAGGAAGGAACTGAACGATTGAGGTAGAAGGAAAAGGAAGGAAATCAAGCAGTAAAGGAGGAAGTGATGGAGGAGGAAAGAAAGAAGGAAGGAAGGAGATAAATTTATGAGAACGCTTGATACAGATCTCGTCCTTCTTCCTTCTCTTCCTCCTTCTTCCTTGCTCTTCCCTCCCTCCTCCTGGTCTTGCATCCTTCTCCTCCCTCTCCATCTCGTTTCTTCCTCTTCTTTTCAATCTTCGCTTCTTTCTCTATTATTTTCTTCTAATGTCTCCCGTTTCCTCTTCTTTCCCTCCTTTCTTTCTCCTCTTTCTCTGCGGCTTCTCTTATTGCTTCGTCTTTTCTTCTTTTTACTTCCTTCTTTTCATCCACTTTCACAATGCATCATCTTTCTTTTCCTTCCCTTTCTCCCTCTTTCCTTCCCACCTTTAATCATTTCTGTGCCTTATTTTTGTCCTTTTATTTCTTCATCTTCCTCTCACTTCTTCCTTTCTCCCTTTCTTTCCTCTCCCTTATTATTTGTCCTCCCTTCTCCCTCTTCTCACCTCGCTTTCTCATCCCTTCGTTTCCTGTTTTCTCCCCCTCCTCCACTCCCACAGCTCTCCACCCTTTTATCTCCTCGAATCTCCCATTTCAAAGGCACGTCTCGACTCAATGGCACACGTGACTCCACCTTTCATTACTAATTAACCTGGGAACGTGCAGGTGACCGGTGAAACTGAGACTCACGTGTATGCATCAGGGAAAACACTTGATTGGGTGGGAGGGAATAATAATAATAATAATAATAATAAGAAGCGGTAAAGGAAAGACAAGCAAGGAGAAAGGAAAGAAAAAAGATGGATGTAAAAGGAGAGATCAAGGTAATGAGATTTTAAATTGGTTAGAAAATATGAGTGTTTGGGTTTAATTGAAATCTGACTCCGTGTGTGTGTTTAGGAGTGTGTGTGTGTGTGTGTGTGTGTGTGTGTGTGTGTGTGTGTGTGTGTGTGTGTGTGTGTGTGTGTGTGTGTGTGTGTGTGTGTGTTGAAAAGAGAAAGACGAAAACATACAGCAAAAAAAAATAACGTAAAATGACAAAACATCTTACCTCTCCTCTTCGTCCTCTTCCTCCTCCTCCTCTCCTCTCCTTTCTACGTGTCAGTCCTCCCTATTCCTTCCTGGGCGTGGCACTGAGGCGGCTGGAAGGGTGCCACGTGACCCTCCTCAGGTTCCTGCGGGGAGGTAACAGCGCCGTCCATTAGTGGCTCGCCAGGAAGAGGTGTTTGCTTCCTCGCCTTTCAGCGCCTCTAATGTGGCGTTTTTCTGGGAAGGTCTGAATCTTTTGGTCTGTTTCTGGCTTTGGTTGTGTCTGTCTCCCTGTCTGTTCATTTCTGGGTGTTTGTCTGTCTGTTACGATCTCTATCTATCTACCTACGTTGTCTCTCAATCACCGTTTCTTCTTTCTCCCTTTCTTTCCTCTCCCTTATCATCTGTCCTCCCTCCACCCTCTTCACAGTTCTCACCTCGCTTGCTCTTACACACACACACACACACACACACACACACACACAGAGACGTAAACCGCATAAACACAAAACACTCAGACGACGCTATTCAAGTCGTGACCTGTGTGTGTGTGTGTGTGTGTGTGTGTGTGTGTTGCCGTTCATAATCGCCTGTAATCATCCCTCATGCGTCATCTCGTCAGCTATATTTGGCCTGTCAATGAAAGCCTCGCCCTCCGTCAGTGTAAGTATAGGAGGTTGAGGCGGAGTAATTGGTCTATTTGGGCATCGGCTACCCTGTTCTCAGTACCGTTCGCGGCTATTATGCGAACTCTCTGGCCTGAAAATTGCTGGTCGCGGGCGAATTGAAAACGAGGGTGATAATGTGTGGGTGAAACGCCTATTGGAACCACTGATGCGGGTATTGCCTCTATGTATCAGATTTCGCTTCTTGCATATTATCTCCGCCTCTTCGAAGTTCAAAAAAAGCGCTTCCCTTAACATGTAGGTTTATAAAGGGGTAGATTATGTGTGAGATGTTGGTTTTACTCCTGTTGCTTCTGCCCTCATTTTCTGACCCACTTAATGTTAGCTATAAGCGGTTTTTTACTCTTTCTAATGCTTAATGCTTCTATATTCATTTCCTGCCTCACCCAAGTTACATTAATCCATTTTTTTAATCTTTCTGCTTCTACATTCATTTCCTGCCTCACCCAAGTTACATTAATCCATTTTTTTAATCTTTCTGCTTCTACATTCATTTCCTGCCTCATCTAAGTTACATTAATCCATTTTTTAATCTTTCTGGTTCTACATTCATTTCCTGCCTCACCTAAGTTACATTAATCCATTTTTTAATCCAAGTTACATTAATCCATTTTTTTATTTCTTACATTAATCCATTTTTTTAATCTTTCTGCTTCTACATTCATTTCCTGCCTCACCCAAGTTACATTAATCCATTTTTTTAATATTTCTGCTTCTACATTCATTTCCTGCCTCACCAAAGTTACATTAATCCATTTTTTTAATCTCTGCTTCTACATTCATTTCCTGCCTCACCTAAGTTATACATACATCAATAATTTTACTCCTTCACAAATGTTCAACTCCTGCGCTGCTTCTATAATAGTTTACAGTCTCACCTGGTTTTAATCGTCTGTCCACACATTCTAAACTCATGTGCTGTTTCTATACTCATTTCCTACCACATCTTAGTTACATTTATCTGTATTTTACTCGTCTGTTCACACATTCTAAACTCATGTGCTGTTTCTATACTCATTTCCTACCACATCTTAGTTACATTTATCTGTATTTTACTTGTCTGTTCACAAATTCTAAACTCATGTGCTGTTTCTATACTCACTTCCTACCTCATCCTAATTACATTTATCTGTCTTTTACTTGTCTGTTCACACATTCTAAATTCATGCGCTGCTTCTATACTCACTTCCTACCTCATCCTAGTTACATTTATCTGTCTTTTACTTGTCTGTTCACAAATGCGAAGATTATTATGTGTAGGATGATTATTAGATACGTCTGCTGCTTACATATTCATTTCTTGCCCCCACACGAGTTACATACATCACTTTTTTGCCCGTCTGTACACAAATGCGTAACGCGGGAGGAGCGGGGTCACCTACAGGGCTGGGTCTTGAGCAGCGTTGCCAAATTATCGTACTCCAAACATCGCATTTATCATTTCCAGGGCCCAAAACTTTCCTACCCTCACAGATAACGAGATTCCAGTTAAAGTTCTCGCTAAAAACATTACTTATTGACGTGTGTTTGCGATAGCTGTGACTCAAAAACCGGAAAATACGATGTGCTGAGTGGCTGAGTACGATAATTTGGTAACCCTGCTCTTGAGGCGGCGGCGTGACTGGAGGGTCCTGTTATCAGCGCGTTATCGGCCGCCGCGCACCGCTATCTCGTGATCGACGGGTGGCAGTAAATGGTTCTTCCCTTAAGGTGTTTTATAAGGGGCGAGACACACTGTAGTCTCTCTCTAAGTGTAACATCTTGCTCGTAAAGGTTCCGGTCTCTAAATGCGTCTTCATGTTGTTTTTAAAGATCTCACTTTTATAGGACCCACTGCACTGAACCTGTTACCTGTTGAGTTAAGAGGACCGTCGCTACCTTTACTTGTTGGTTTAAGGTGACGACTTCGATAACAGTCCGTGATGCTCTTCGTTAATCGGCCATATATTGGTTTAAGAGTTTTGATACCTTACCGTAAGTTACCTGTTGTGTTCAAAGGGGCGTTAACTTTTGCTCAGGTCCTTAAGATAACCACTGCTTGATTATCTGCGTTTCTGAGAGAACCACTTAAGTTACCTGTTGTGTTCAAAGGGGCAGTATTACCTTTTGTCGTAAGAGGACCGCTACCGAACGATCGAGTCTTTAAGAGGAACTCAGTTAGGTTATCTATGTTTCTAAGAGGACCACTTAGCCTATAGACCCCATACTGGCTCCCTCTTATAAGGATGAGGGATAAAAGAGGACCTGTACCTACCCCACTAAGCGATCTCATTTGTAAAGGAACCACAAGGAGAATGAGTCGTGTTTAAAGAGACGTATCACTTAGAAGACCTGTTTTCTCTTTTTTGTGTGTGGGGGAGAAGAGTTTAGGGGGGTTAGGTAGCGGGGTGTGGTCGGGTTGAATCTAATGAGGAAGGAGGCGGGGGGAGTATAGCATTGTTGGCATTGTTGAACCCAGCTGTTTCGAAGGACATTTGCTGCAAGAGTGGTACTGCTTTAAGAGATCTATACTGCTTAGCTAATCTGCTTGCCCTGCATAACGTGTACCCGGCCGTGTGGTGTAACGTGTGGTGAGGCGTGGGACGAGGGAGGGAAGGAAAAGAAGAGGAATGAAGTTGTTTGAGGTTGTGTAGGCCGAGGGAGGGAAGAAGAAAAAAAAAAAGGGATTTAAGTTGTGTGAGCCGAAGGAGGGAAGGAAACGAAAAGAAATGAAGTTGTTTGGTGAAGTTTTCCCCCGCGTTCTTTGCTGTTGGGTTATGTAGGTTGCGCTGTGGTGTTGGGCGATGCAGGTGTGTGTGGTGTTGCGTGAATTTGATGGAGGGGGAGAAAAAAATGTTCGGAATGTGATGGACGTTAGCTAGACTTTTTGCGGCTCGGTTAACGAACTTTGCTTGATTCTTTACTGGTTGGTTAGGTAAGTAGGTTGTTCTGTTGTGGGTTGCGTAACGGTGTGGCATGCGGGCTAGAAAACTGAAGCCTGAAAGAACAGGAAGTTAAGGGAGTGTTCAGGAGGACTTACTAGAACCCCTTACACTACAGGATTAAGTAGGTTGGTTTCTGTTGAATTAGGTACTGGTATGGTTTAGGAGTGGTGTGGTATTGGGGCCGAGAAACTAACGGAGGAGTAGGAAGGAAGGGGAGTGCTCAGGAAGAAGGGAGTGTTCAGGAAGACTTGCTTGAACTCTTTACTGGTCTTTAGGTGGTTGTTCTTTGCTGGGTGATATACTGTTGTGCTGTGGTGTAGTGCAGCATTGGGAGTGAAAAACTGAGGTAAAGTGGGAAGGAAAGGCTTATTAGAACTCTTTGCTGGTCTTATGATGCCTGTTCTCTGATTGATTATGTAGCAGTGTGGTGTGGTATGATGTGGTGTGGGTTTAAGTGTGGCAGAGGGAGGGAGTTGAGGCCAGGCAGCGTTCTTGAGCCCCGCCAAGAGGAGAGGTTTGTGTGCGGTGCGGACAGGTAGGTGCCCATGCAGGCGACAGGGTGGGAAAGATCAAAACACCTGGGAAAGGGGAAAGGTGAGCGAGGAGCCGGGTTGGGAAGGGCAGTGGAGTGTTGGCTTGTGTTGCGTTGGCGTGTGTGTGTTGCGGGGGAAGGGCTTTTGTGGGTGTTGTTGTTGTTGGTGGTGGTGTATTTGGTTCTGCTGTTGTTGTTGTTGTTGGTGGTGGTGGTTGTGGTGGTGGTGGTAGTGGTGATGATGGTGGTGGTGAATATGTCTGCAATAAAACTTACATATCAATTTATTTATTTTCATTTATTCGTCATATAAAAGTCTTTGGAGTGGCTCATTTTATTTTTTTTAGTAATAATGATAGTAGTAGTAGTAGTAGTAGTAGTAGTAGTAGTAGTAAATAGTAGTAGTAGTAAGATGAAGCAGTAAATGAATAGAATGGTTAAGAAAAAAATGAAAGAGAAAGAAAAGGATAAGAAAATAATATATCATGAAATTTCAATTGATTCGTCTTGCTACATAATCTCCCAGCGAGCCTGTTTTTCTGTGCCTGTCTGTCTGTGGATATTGCCCATTAACCTGTTTGTATCTTTGTCCTCCCAGCTTTCCCTAATATGTTTCTGATAATATTACATTGTCTTATTTTTTTTTTTTTTTTTTTTTGGTCAATGTGCGTCACTACTAAATGATACTTTTTTGCTCAATCACTTGCTACTTTTTGCCTGTCTATTTATTTACATTTCCTATCTACTACTTCTTTATATGGGTGCTAATTTTTTTATTTTTTTTATTTATGTGCGTCACTGCTAATTACCACTTTTTGCTCACTTTCCTGCAACTATTTTGTCTATTTATATATTCTCTCTGACTAGTTTTTTTTTTTTTTATATGAGTGCCTGTTAGTTTACCAAGCTTATTCCTGTTTAACGGTTTCCAATTTTCTCCTCTAACTATTTATATTTTCTGCTTGAGTACTGTTTTTTATATATGTGACTGTTTACTGATCTCATTTTTTGCTTTTACTGTCTGTTCTTTTCTTGTCTACCTCCCTACTTAAATTTTCTACCTGACTGCTTGTTTTTATAAGTGCGACTGTTTACTAACCTCTTTTTTGCTATAACTGTCTGCTCTTTTCTTGTCTATCTACCGCTTCTTTGTTCAACTGTTTTATACATTGTTTTTTCTTCTGCCTATAATTTTATTCGTCCGCTCGTTTTCCTGGTCTATACCCGTTTTTATACCTGTTTGATGTTTCCTAAGGGTGTCTCTCTATCAACATTACTGATTTTTTTGCTTTATTTTTTTGCCATTTTCTATATACCCGACTTTTTATTCAACTGCCTAATATATTTTGTTTTTCTACCGACTTTTTACCTTGTCTGTTAATTTTCCTCGTCTAGACCCGTTTTTCTACCTGTCTGATGTTTCCTACAGGTATCTCTCGATCTACCTTTCATGTTTACCTGTCCCCTTGTTTGTCCGTGCACCTGTCCTGTCTGCCCTCGCTCCCTCCTGACCCGAAGGTTGTGTTAGCGCCAGGTGCTGATTAACGCGGCACCTGCGTAACCCCCCCTCTCTCTCTCTCTCTCTCTCTCTCTCTCTCTCTCTCTCTCTCTTCCTTCCCCTGAATAACTAGAGCATGCAAGCTTACGACACACACACACACACACACACACACACACACACACACACACACACACACACACACACACACACACACACACACATTCCTACTACTACTACTACTACTACTACCACTGCCAAATACCTGCATACACCTGCCTCTCTTACATAACCTGCTTTAAACCTGAAACCAAACAGCAGAGAAAAAAAAAAGAGGAAGGGGAGGGAGGAGGAAGAGGAAAAGGAGGAGGAGGAGGAGGAGAGAAAAATACGAAGTCCTTGAAAACCGAAACGCGTCCAACCAGTAATGTCGGATTAAAGAGAGAGAGAGAGAGAGAGAGAGAGAGAGAGAGAGAGAGAGAGAGAGAGAGAGAGAGAGAGAGAGAGAGAGAGATTTCTGGAGGTTTTGTGACTCTTCGCCCTTTGACGCCCTGAGGGAGGAGGAGGAGGAGGGCAAAGAGTTCAAAGGTTAAGAGGTGTTACGGAGAGGAGGAAAAAAGGCGTACGGATCGGAAGGGGGCGAGGGCAGGGATGGAGGAAAGGGGGAGGGGGGCGTGGTGGCTCTTGTGGGAGATTGCTGTAGTGATCTTGTGAGAGGGGATGATGGTGATGCTGGTGATAGGGATGATGAAGATGAGAAAGGGGGAGAAGGGGGTGAGGAAAAGACAGAGTGATTGGAACTACTACTATAGATGGTTTATATATGCAACTAATGATGATGGTTATGATGATGATGTTAGTAATGATGATGATAAGGATAATGATGTTGGTAATGATGGGATAATGATGATGAAAGTGGATGAGGAAGAAGAAGGAGTGGGATGAAGAAGAATAGGGAATGGCGTAGTATTGGTTGACAGAGGATGCTAATGATGGGGGATAAACGATGATGATGATGATGATGATGGGTGTGAGTAAAGAGAGGAAGGTGAAGAAGAAGGGAGGGTGGGTGTCACTTTCTAATACATCACTTCTAGCTTGCGACCTTGCCAGTGGGTGATGATGGTGTTGATAGGAAGAGGATGATGATAGGGTACAACTACTTTCTAATGTGTGTACCCTTGGCAGGAAGGTAGATGATGATGGTGAGGTGATTAGAAAGTCAGTCTCTCTCTCTCTCTCTCTCTCTCTCTCTCTCTCTCTCTCTCTCTCTCTCTCTCTCTCTCTCTCTCTCTCTTAGGCCTAGTCAAGAAATGTTCTGGATAGGCTTATGTGTTGTTACCAAGGGAGTCCTGCTTGTGTGTGTGTGTGTGTGTTGCTCCCTGATAAGAAAAAGCTTCCCCGGCCACTGCTCACACACACACACACACACACACACACACACACACACACACACATGCCAATTTGTTTTTAAGACCCTCCAGGATGAAATGCCAGAGGTTGGTGTCCTGTTTATCAGTCAGTCGGTCGGTCAGTCAGTAACAGCCCACACGGTGCAGGAGTGAGTCAGTCAGTCAGTTAGCTAGTTGGTGAATCAGTCAAATATCCGATCAGTTTTTTTATGGATCAGTCAGTCAACCAGTTTCAGATATTTTGTGAGCGAGTTTTTCCATATATTTCGACATTCCGTCACATTAGTAAGTAAATCTGTCAGTCACTTATTTTGTTAACCCGTCAATATCTATCTCGCATCAAGCCATGGCAAGAAAAAAAAAATGTAGTAAGAGAAGATTAAGACATACAAGAGTAGCAATCTCAACAAAAACAACAACAACAACAACCAACGCCCCTAGGCAACCTCGGCCGTCCTTGCTCTTAACATTGACAGTGACAAACAACACACGGACCCCAAACGACAACAACAACAACTGTAAGATTAACAACCACGATAAAAGCAAAAACAACAACAACAACAACCACAACAAAACACCATTTAGCAAGGCCAGACCAGACTCCAGAACACACACACTAACAAACAGACCCACGCACCGATAAACACTCTGCCGCAAGATTTATAACATGCAAAAAAAAGAAGGCATGAAATTTGTGTGGCATGAATATAAAACAAATAGTGTATCATTAATTCACAGCAGGAAGGGTTTACACTCTGAGAGGCGTTATTAAGCATGTTGTGAATGAGTGAGGTCGTTTTCCGCTGTCATTGCTATTATTTTATCGTTAAGAGAGAGAGAGAGAGAGAGAGAGAGAGAGAGAGAGAGAGAGAGAGAGAGAGAGAGAGAGAAGGACAGTGATTTAGAGATTTCGCCATGTTAACGCGAACGAAATATAAAATGAGGTGAACCAAACCGATTACATTCATTACATTCGTTTCATTTCCTAAGCCGTCTTGTTTTTTTTGTTTTTTTTTTGTATTGCTGAAACACCACGAAAAAAAAAAAAAAACGAAGATAAACGAAGTAAGGATAGCAAAGAATTATACCGTTAATATGTTTTCCGCTGATTTTTTACGTCCGCATTACTACAAGCTCTTCCTCGATATAACATTTATCTATCATTACCAACACACACACACACACAAAAAAAAAACTGGTAGCTTCTAAACTGCTTCTCGCCTGCGTTCACTTCCCACACACCATCTACCTTTTTTTTTTTTTCCTGGCTTATTTTCGCCTTGCTATTACTAACGGAGAAAGTCAATATTATGCTCCACGTAAACACCGGCCCACAAAATACTGGTTCATAGAAAGCTCGTAAAGTCAACAGGATCCTGGAAACTGTTATTGTGGGAACTGATCTCAAGGCCTATAGGAGGGTAAAACATGTAATAAAGGCGATATTCCTAAAGCTAAGTCTGAGCATTCCTTAGCATCTTCCTGTTTTCTTAGTACGGAGGAGCAGGACTTGGCGGGACTGTATTTTTGTTGTTGTTTACCTCAGTCTGTTTACCTTCTCA
Source organism: Eriocheir sinensis (assembly GCF_024679095.1). Classification (NCBI taxonomy): domain Eukaryota; kingdom Metazoa; phylum Arthropoda; class Malacostraca; order Decapoda; family Varunidae; genus Eriocheir; species Eriocheir sinensis. The sequence continues at coordinate 4,893,063 of NC_066559.1, read as the reverse complement.
ACCTAAAGAAAAAAACGTTGTCAGTAAGGGAAAAAAACGACAAACACGACAAACATCTACACTAATGCTTCAAGCGGCTGATATAATGATAGGTGAAGGGAGGCTGTTGCTGAAGGAGGAGGAGGAGGAGGAGGAGGGGGAGGAGGGTGGTCTGTTAGTGCTTGCGGTGGGGGAGAAGGTGAAGAGGTGATGACGGGGGAAGGGAGGTGGAAAGGTGGAGGTGACTGTAGTGGTATGTGTGGGGGGGTGGAGGTGACGGTGGGGGGGGAGGAGGGGGTGATGTAGGAGATAATAATGTATAATGCATTGTCTAGCTTACTCCCCATGTCCTTGTGGGGTGTGGGTACGTGTGTGTGTGTGTGTGTGTGTGTGTGTGTGTGGTTTAACTTGGCTAGCTTTCGTGGCCTTTAAAAAATTATCTATCTACTAATCTTTCTGTCCCTCTCTCTCTCTATATTCTATATTTCTATCTATCTGTGTGCGTGTGTGTGTGTGAATGTACGTGTAGAGTAGAGCAGGATATGAGGGGCGTGGTGGTGGTGATGGTGATGATGTGTGTGTGTGTGTGTGTGTGTGTGTAGGGCAGGGTGCGGTGGTCTGGGTATAATTGGGTATTAGGGAACCCCGACTGCGAGGTAAGAATTGTTTGTGTTTTGAGGGGGAAGGGAGGAAGGGGGTAGATGAGACGGCAAAGATGGAAGGAAGGGAGTAAAAAGGGAGGAGAGGTAACGATGAAGATTAGAAGATAGGCAGAGATGGGAGGCAAGAGGACATAGGGAAAGGGAAGAAAATAAGGAGCAGAAACTATTTAAAAGAGGGCAAGGGAGGAGAGAGAAAAGAAGAGGAAAGACAAGGAAAAGAAAAGAGAGAGAGGAATAAGTGAGGAAAGGAAGCAAATGAGAAAAGATAGAGGAACTGAGATGGGAAAAGAGAAGAAATTGAGAAAGAGAAGGAAACAGAAGAAAAAAGCAGAGAGACAAGAGAATAGAAAATCAAATGAAAGGGAGAGAAAGGGAAGAAAACGGAGGAGAGGGAGAGAAACGAGGTAAGAGTTGGCTGAAGAGGAAAGTGTCGCAACGGAGGTGAACAAAAATTAGGGGAGAGGAAAGGAAAGGAAAAGAGAGGAAAATAATGATGGGGTGGAAAGAGGGGAAAGTGAACGTGGGGAAATGAGGGCAAGGTAGAAAAAAGAGGTAATTAAGAGAGAGAGAGAGAGAGAGAGAGAGAGAGAGAGAGAGAGAGAGAGAGAGAGAGAGAGAGAGAGAGAGAGAGAATATAATATAGGAAGTGTTTTTAATTTTTTCTTTAGACCGAAGAGAAGAAGGAAGAGGAGTAAGACAACAAAAACAAAGAAGGAGGAGGAAGATGATAAAAAGGAGGAGGAAGAGGAGAGGAGAGGGCGATAACCTTGACCACTTTGGAGGAAGAGAGAGACGAAGGATGTAAGGAGAGGAGGAAGAGATAAAGCAAGTGAGAGAGGAGAAGGAGGAGGAGCAGGAAGAGACAAATGAAATGATGGAGGAGGAGGAGGAGGAGGAGGAGGAGGAGGGATATATATATAGAAAGCTGGAGAAGGAAGAGTGTGTATATATAACTTAAGAAGGAATGTGAGGAGGAGGAGGAGGAGGAAAATGAGAAAGCAAGAATATAAAGAAACTAGACTGATAAAAGTAAATATGAGAAAATTGAATGTGTTGCTTTTTCTGAAACTTTTCCTTCTTCACTTGTTTGTTCTTTTGATTTTCTTACAATGGATCTGCCTATACAATCTTCCTTATATACTTACTAAATCGTGTTGGAATGTATCTATCTATCTCGCTCTCTATCTATCTCTCCGGCTATCTTTCTATCTATCTATCATTAACCGTCTCTCCAAACTGATTTTCATATTTTCAGCGTTCTCTAGTTGTGAGGTTTTTTTTTTTATAGTTTATCATGCATTTATCTATGTCTTTAACTTATGTATCTATCTATCTATCTGTGTTTGACTATTTTTGAACATCTATCTATCTGTCTGTCTGCCCTTCTCTCTGTCTGTCTGTCTGTCTATATCTCCTCCATTATCTAATCGGAGAGAGTAGGTCAAAGGACAACAGGCGCTGAATGCTCAAGAAAAATAATTGATGTGGAGCAAAAACACACACACACACACACACACACACACACACACACACACACACACACACACACACACACACACACACACACACATCAAGATCTTTTGGTTGCGTGGGATGGTGTGTGTGTGTGTGTGTGTGTGTGTGTGTGTGTGTGTGTGTGTGTGTGTGTGTGTGTGTGTGTGTGTCCAAACTCTTCTTGGGTGTGTCAGGGTCCGAGCCACCTGGCCTGAAGAGAGAGAGAGAGAGAGAGAGAGAGAGAGAGAGAGAGAGAGAGAGAGAGAGAGAGAGAGAGAGAGAGAGAGAGAGAGAGAGAGAGAGAGAGAGGTTACACGTTTTCTCCTTGTTTTATTTCTTTAATTTTCGTTGTTTTGTTTTCTATGCAAGTTTTTCTTTCTCCAATTTAACCGTGGTTTTTATTTTTTTCTCTTTTAGTTTCTTCTGTGTATTGTGCCTTTTAAATTGATGTCTCCGCATTTTTTCCTTACTAACATTTTTATCTATTGGTATTACCCATTTGTATTTACTTATCAACTTACTTATTTCACTATTTATCCACTCGACTTATCCACTTAACTGATTATTATACTAACTCTTAATCATTTCCTCTTCCTATCCAAAAATAAATCCACGGAGCTCTACCTCCATAAACGAACACAAAAAGAGCGACTGTACCATAGCATAAAACTCTACCGATTGCATCCCGTCTGAAAATATATCTACGAAGCTTCACCTCCACAAACACGCACACAAAAAGAGCAACTGTACCATAGCATAAAACTCTACCGATTGCATCCCGTCTGAAAATATATCCACGAAGCTTCACCTCCACAAACACACACACAAAAAGAGCAACTGTACCATAGCATAAAACTCTACCGATTGCATCCCGTCTGAAAATATATCCACGAAGCTTCACCTCCACAAACACACACACAAAAAGAGCAACTGTACCATACCATAAAGACTCTACGGACACGCTAATGTGAGAGTTCGTCAGTAATTGCCGCCATAAACCGTGGAAAGGGGAGAGTGAGGAAGCGCCACCAACACTCAGGGCCCGCGAGATTAAAGGTAAAGGAAGGGACGAGGCGTAGCAATAAACCTCCTCAAAACACCTTCACACCTGCCATCACTTGTTATTAAGGTGAGCGAGGCGGAGAACCAGGAAGAAACATCATCACTGGATAAAAGGGGGAGAGATAATGGTGCTTGGGATAAAAGACTTGAGGTGCGTCATTATCAAAGGCGTGAAGAGTGTTGTCGTGTCGGTGAGGATAATGCAGAGGTGTGTCTTTGTGAAGGTGTGAAAATGCGGCGTTATAATCATGAAACGTGAAGTGTAGAGAGGATGCAACGCGACTGTAAACACTATGAAGAAGAGTGCGCAGGTGAGAGGAAGAGAAACAGGTGAGAAAATTAGCTTCTCGTGAATATATAGGAAGATGGAAGATACAGCAGACACAGGTAAAAGGGATAATATCAGGTAAAAAAATGATAACTTTGAATTGAATGTATAGCAGAGAGGAGGAGGAAACTGAATAGAGAGAAGAGATAAATAACGAAATAAAAGAGAGAAGAAAACAGGTAAGAAAATAAGCTATATACAGTAAAAAAGGAAGGTGAGAAAGATAAATAACGAATGAAAAAAGAAAGAAAAGTTAACAGGTAAAAGAAAAAAAAGCTTTCAGTAAAACGTCTTTGAAAATATATTTAGAAAAACAACACAAAATCACATCCTAGACAGATGAGAAGGTAGATAAAAAGAACAAAAGACAAACAGACAGACAGATAAGAAACAATACCAGTGATATAAACAAGAAAGAAAACTGAAGGGAAGGAAATGAGAGGGAGAGATAAGGGAAGGAAAGGGGCCGAGAATGTATAGCAGCAAGGGAGGGGAGGGGAGAGGAGGGCAAGGTTGGGTAAGGCAGGGTAGGGTAGGTACAAGCCGCCTCGAGATAAGATTCTAACATACATTCGTTCTGGTTATGGAGTGAGTGAGACGTAAACTTGTAGCCTCTGAATTATATACGTAGGCTTATTCTCCTCAGTACTGCCTTCTTTCTATCGTTTACGGTTCTATTTTGATGCAATTCTCCTTCCGGGTTGTGTTCTTTTAGCCTTGTTAGAGCAATATAATAAAAGGGGATACTTTTTTACTACTGTTGTTAAGCACATAGGCCTAATACTTTTTTTTTCTATTCTGGTATTTGAAGCGATACAACATTAGTTACGAGGAAATACATTTTTTTTCTTTTCTTATTTATGACTCTTGAAATTTCAGAATATACATCCCCAATTTAGTTCCTCCAAATGAATACAATTTGTAACATCAACTACAGAAGCGACAAAAAAAAAAAAACAGGATTAGGAAAAATCGAATCAAAATGAAACAATTAAAAAACTGAGCCGTATCTGAAATGAATATAAAATGAAATATGAGAAAAACGTAAGAACTGGAAAACAAAACAATTAGTACAGAAATAAATATAACCAGCAAACATTACACAACAAAACAACAACAAAAACAACAAAATAGGAAACGAATCAAGTTCCGAAGAAAAAGATAATGTACTCGTAATCAACATTCTAAAAAAAAACTTGAGTGCATGCATCCCTGACAACACTTCAAAGTTTTCCCGGTCCGCCAACACACATCGAACTGTTTGACGCTCGGTTGATGTCTGTCCTATGTTGTTTGGTTCGGGTAAGCGGGTAAACAGTCTTCCCGGGCATTGTTTACACACACTCGGGGCCGGGAGGGAATCTATCTTTAAGGGTTTGTCACTTAGAGGGGCGACGCTAAGCTGTTGGCTGTGTTTGTTTGTCTTTTTGTTAAGAGAACACCGCTCACGTGACGCAGACATGCACGGGTGATTGTTTTTACACACACACACACACACACACACACACACACGGAGAGGCAGCCAAGTTAGATAAGGACGGGACGAAGAGAAGGAGGAGAGAGAGAGAGAAAGAAGTGAGGCACGAAGGAGGGAAGGAAGGGAATGGGAAATAAATAATGTCGGACACAGATACGTAACATGTTGACCTTTCTCTTCATTCCTTTGTTTTTTGTGTGTGACAGAGATAAGGGAGGAGGGGAGGGAGGGAGGGAGGGCGGAAGAAGGGTGCGTGGAGGGACGGAGGGAGGCAGAGAGGAAGGGGAAGAAGACAAGGGCGGGGTGAAGGATATAAATTAATGAACTATTCCTAAAAAAAAAAAAAGACAACCCTGCCATAAACATTTAGGATGAGGTGGGCGGGGCAGGCGTAAAAAACAGGTAAGCAGAGGTAAGGGAAGGGGCGGGGCGGGGTGGGGCATAGGTAGGCAGCAGACAGGTAGGTAGGTTAGTAGTAGGAGATAACAGGAGTTGGTGTTGCAGGATATAGATAGTTATGTGGGCAAGTAGGTAGTAGATGGGTAAGTAGTTAGTTCGGTAAGTAAGGTAGGTGGCGAGGTATAGAAAGGTAAGTAGGTAGGTAAGTATGTGAGGGAGGGGGGTGAAGCAATATCGGGTAAGGCAAGGCAGGGAATAGAATGTTAGCGGGAAGATGGGGTGGATGAGGAAGGGTAGGCATGTGAAGGCGTGAGATAGAGGCAGGGTTCGCTGAGGGTGAGAAAAAAAAAAAGGACAAGGTGAAGACCAGACGGGTGGTAAATGGAAACCAGTCAGGCCTCTCAGGTGTGTATGTAAGGTGGGGGGAAGGGGGGGGTTAAGGTGAACAAGTGAGGAGGTAGACAGGTTAGGTTCTGCTCTCCTTACTACTACTACTACTACTATTACTACTACTACTACTATTACTACTACTACTACTATTACTACTACTACTATTACTACTACTACTACTACTGCTACTACTACCATTTCTTTTCTTTTTTTCTCGCCAATTCATACTCGTTCCTCCTAACCCTCCCTCGATCTCTACCCTTCTATCCTTCCATCATGCTTTCCTCGTCCCTTCGTCCCTTATATACCTTATGTTCTTTCCGTGTTCCTCCCTTTTTTCTTCCCTTTCCTTTATTCTCCATGCCTTAATTCCCTAATCCTCTCTCTTTCTATTCATCCCTTTCTCCTTCCCTCCCAATGTGTTCTCCTTCCTTTCTATTCTCTGTCCCTCCTCTCTACCCCTTGCGTACTTTTTTTTTCTTTTACATCATACCATTCCTCTTCCTCTTCATTCCCCTTCCCTTCAGTATGTTATCCTTCCTTTCATTTCTTCGTCCCTCCTTTCTACCCCTTATAAAAGAAGAGTGTATAAGTTGTATACAGTTGAGTGGCCAAAAGAGAGGTCAATTTCGTCAACTTCCTTTCCCATCTCACTCACACCCACAATCACTCTTATCCACCCACTCACACCCCGATCTTTGATAACCCCACTCACTCACCCCCTTTCCTACTCATCCTTTGACCCCACCCCCTTCACTGATAGGCTTACTTCCCCCTCTACGTCATCGCTACGTCACAACTCACGTGCATCGACCGGAAGGAATAGTTACGTCATCGTTGGGTTAGTGACGTCACCGTTTGTTTATCTTAAGCCAGCTGGCGGATGGGAGTGAGTCGTGACATTCTGGTAAATAGTCTACGTGGGTTGTCTTTGTAAAATTTATTGCCTTTGTGTGTGTGGGAAGTGGGTTGTGTATATGCAGGGGGGGGGTGTGTGTGTGTGTGTGTGTGTGTGTGTGTGTGAGAGAGAGAGAGAGAGAGAGAGAGAGAGAGAGAGAAGGAAAGTTTAAAATATGGAGGAAGGGATATGATGGAGGGAAGGGGTAGAAGGAGGATGAATGGAGAGAAGGGAGGGATGGAGAGGAAGTTGTTGTTATCATAGATAGTTCAAGGTGAAGGAGGTGACAGGTGTAGGGTCGAAGAGGAGGAGGAGGAGGAGGAGGAGGATAAGAAGAGGAGGAAGTCAAGTACGTCTGTATTTATGTTTATCTCCGTATACATAACCTCTCTCTCTCTCTCTCTCTCTCTCTCTCTCTCTCTCCCCATTATACTCTCGTTATCAGGAGTGCAGATAAGAGGAAAACGTAAAAAATAATGACCTGTGAGATTACGTTAGATAAAGAAATGGTAAAATAAGAGAATGTTAAAAAAAGACTGAAAAAGTGGGTTAGTTGTCGTGTGATAGAAAAGACTGGAAATGAACACACACACACACACACACACACACACACACACACACACACACACACACACACACACACACACACACACACACACTACTGCATTTAACGAGTAACATAAATCAATAAAAAAATAAAGTATAAGTCAGTTACGAAGAAAAAAAAATAAAGAGCAGTTCAATTTCTGTCTCAGTTAGGTGCATAAATACTCTTCCTCCTCCTCCTCCTCCTCCTATTCTTTCTTCTCCTCTTCATGTTCCACCTTTTACCTCTTCCTTGTTCTCCTACTTAAAGCTCAAGTGCCACCTCTTTCGTCCTTTCTTCTTCCTCCTTCTCTTCGTATCTCATCTTTTATCCTTATTTCTTCTTGCTCTCCTTCCTAATCTTAATTCCCTGTTATATTATTTTCTCTGGTCTTTATCTCCCGTGTTTTTTTTTGTTGCTATTTTTCCTCTTTCTTCCTTGTTATATTTTTCCTCTTCTCTCTCCTTTCTTTATCTTCCTTATTTTGCTCTCCTTCCTTCTCTTTCTTCCTTGTTATAGTTTTCCCTACTTCTCTCTCCTTTATCTTCCTTTTTTTTTCTTCTTATCCTCACGCGTCTGGTTTGCACTCCAACTCTTAAGATCTCAATGTGCATCCTCCCTCTCTCCTCTTCCTCCTCCTCCTCCTCTCTTACACCCCCCCCGCCCCGCAGGCAAGAGGGTCATTGACTGTACCGCCTGCATGCTATTGTCATCATTACAATACGATTTCTTTAGGGCAGACATGGTGCGATGGTGTCTCTCTCTCTCTCTCTCTCTCTCTCTCTCTCTCTCTGTTGCTATGAAGAGTTCTTGTTGGGCTTAATGAGTATATGTGTGTGTGTGTGTGTGTGTGTGTGTGTGTGTGTGTTGAGAGAAGGAAATTGAAACTCACTGTGCGTATTAAGAGAGATCATGCCTCTCTCTCTCTCTCTCTCTCTCTCTCTCTCTCTCTTCTTTAAAATGATAATACTTTTTCACCCTAATGCAATGGGAAAGACCAAAGTGACATCCATTGTTGCTAATTTACTTTGCATGATTCATATATAATTAAGTCTTTTGTGTTAATTTAATTTGTTTAGATTTTGTGATGCATTAGATACCGACAAGTTTTATAATATTTACTCATTATTTTTATTTATTTTCCTCAGTTTTGGCTTTATTTTGATGAGCTAGAGATACTACTACTACTACTACTACTACTACTACTACTACTACTACTATTACTACTACTACTACTACTACTATTACTTCTGCTACTACCGCAACCACCTACACTACTACTACCACTATTACTATCGTCATTAGTATCTTTATTATTGTTTTTATTGTTACTGTTGTTGTTTCTAAGTCCTTCATATCCACCTGCGTGACGGGGCGGCTGGACAAAGACTTAACGCTGTGACTGATCGTGACTGACAGAGACCTTGAGTGTGACTGATGCTTAATTCCACTATTTAGCGGCGCCTCCACAGCCTTTGCCACCACCTGCATCACCACCTCCACCACCCTCACCCACCTCCACCACCACCAGCACAGTTACAATAATCATCACTAACGTCAATAATAGCTAAAATTCCTACCATCACCACCAATAATAATGATGCAAGTATTATTACCACTGGCGTCATCCTTATCACCACCACCACCACCACCTCCACCACCATCATCTCTATCACTAACATCACACTCACCATCTTCATCACCAACAAGACGAAAAGTAACCACTATCATTGCCATTACAACCTCTAATAATTATAATAACACTACATTACCAACACAACCACCACTACCAGTCACCACCATAACCACGAAAATAATAATAGCTACAAACATTACTATTACCACCGCTAATACTGATAATACCACCACCACCACCACCATCATCATCACCAGTAATTATCGTGTCATCTTCAAATACTACCTGCCGATCGCAATCCCAGAGAGAGAGAGAGAGAGAGAGAGAGAGAGAGAGAGAGAGAGATGGGGAACAGTTGAGGACACTTCTTGATGCCAGAGATACGATAACGCCAAGGTGTGAACGACCTAGACTGCTGACGGGACTGACCTGCTTCTGCTTGGTTCCAGGTGAGGCAGGGAGGGAGGGAGGGAGGAGGAAGAGGAAGAAGGGTAAGGAGGGGTCAAGGAAGAGAGGAAAGTGGGGAAGGGGGTTTTAAAATATTGGAAGAGGAAAAGAGGACGAGAGAAGATGTTGCAAATGGAGCAGGGGAAGGAGACGAAGGAAGGAGGGCGTGACTGAAGGAAGGAAGGAAGGAAGGAAGGAGGGAATGACAGAAGGAAGGTGGGAATGAAAGCGTGACTAAAGGAAGGAAGGAGAGGGTGAGAGGAGAAAGGAGAGCTAGCGTGAGAAACAGAGAGAGGTTAGGAAGATGAGAGATGGGATGCTGCAAATGAAAGGGAAGGAAAAAGCAGAGACAAAAACGAAGGAGAGGAAGAAATTAAAGGTGAAAGAGACGAACAGAAGGAAGAAATGAGAGAAAGAAGGTAAAGAAAAAATCAAGGGATGCTGCGAAGTGAAGGAGGGAAAAGATATATAGAAAGAAAAATGTAAGCTGCAAATGAAAAGAGAGAAACTGAAGAAAAGGAAAGAAAGAAAAAGAAAATAATGTGTAGGATGTGAGTGGGAGAGAAGTTAATTGAAGTTGATGAAGAAGAGAATTGAAGGATGTTAGAGAGAGAGAGAGAGAGAGAGAGAGAGAGAGAGAGAGAGAGAGAGAGAGAGAGAGAGAGAGAGAGAGAGAGAGAGAGAGAGAGAGAGAGAGAGAGAGAGAGAGAGAGAGAGAGAGAGAGAGAGAGAGAGAGAGAGAGAGAGAGAGTGTATGCAGGGTGGGAGGTGAAATATTTATACAGGTGTTGAAGGGAAGACGGAAGGTGTAGGTGGCTGGAGACGGGTGGACACTGGTGGGGAGGGGGAGAGGGAGGTAGAGGAAGGGGGATAGAGAGAGAGGGGAATAAAGGGAATAGGTAGGGAAGGAGAGTTCGAGGAATAGATGAGGGGTAGTGAGGGAAAAGGATGGGCAAAGTGAGAGAAATGGAGGAGGGAGAGGATGAGTATGTATATAGAGATGGACAGAGTGAGAGATAGGAATGGAGAAATAGGGAGAGAATGGGACAAGCAGGAATGGAGAGGGAGAAGATGAACAGAGAAGTGAGAGGAATGGAGGAGGAAGGAGAGAACGGAATGGAGAGCGGAAGAGAGATCGCCAGAGTGAGGGAGGAGAGGGTAAAGGAGGACGGAGAGAGATTTAAGAAGTGAGATGGATGGCCAGAGTGAGAGACGGAGGGAGGGAGGGAGGGAGGGAGATGATGAGGCAAGAGATATAATTAAGCCTGACGCTGATGAGGAAAATTAGACATCATCATTATCAGCGTCGCTTCTGGGGGACATTAAAACCGACAGACGGACAAGTAGGCATTGAGAAAGACAGACAGAAAGACACACAGATAAGACAGACAAACAAGTAGACAGACACACGAACAGATAGACAAATTGACACAAACAAAGATGAGTGGATAAACTAAATTAACGGGAGAGGAAAAGAAGATAGTGTGCAAATTTTCTTCATTCTTTTTATGTGTCAAAGGAGGACGTGCCATGAGAGAGAGAGAGAGAGAGAGAGAGAGAGAGAGAGAGAGAGAGAGAGAGAGAGAGAGAGAGAGAGAGAGAGAGAGAGAGAGAGAGAGAGAGAGAGAGAGAGAGATAGAGAGAGAGAGAGAGAGAGAGAGAGAGGAGAGAGCTTACCTTCATATCATATTTCTCTATTCTCTCTTTTTCTTTTTTTGCTTCAAGAGAGAGAGAGAGAGAGAGAGAGAGAGAGAGAGAGAGAGAGAGAGAGAGAGAGAGAGAGAGAGAGAGAGAGAGAGAGAGAGAGAGAGAGAGAGAGAGAGAGAGAGAGAGAGAGAGAGAGAGAGAGAGAGAGAGAGAGAGAGAGAGAGAGAGAGAGAGAGAGAGAGAGAGAGAGAGAGAGAGAGAGAGAGAGAGAGAGAGAGAGAGAGAGAGAGAGAGAGAGAGAGAGAGAGAGAGAGAGAGAGAGAGAGAGAGAGAGAGAGAGAGAGAGAGAGAGAGAGAGAGAGAGAGAGAGAGAGAGAGAGAGAGAGAGAGAGAGAGAGAGAGAGAGAGAGAGAGAGAGAGAGAGAGAGAGAGAGAGAGGTTCTTGGTAAGTGGGTCATCTGGCGAAGTGGCGAGGCAGGGGACTGACACACACACACACACACACACACACACACACACACACACACGTCTTTGGGGACACAGTTTGGTGTTTGTTTACATACACGAATTCGTTTCATTGCACTTTTAAGGGGAAGGGAAGGAGAGGCGTCACTTCACACACACACACACACACACACACACACACACACACACACACATCGTTACTTGTATACGAAAATTCAGTATATAACAAGTTGCATGATAAATATTCCTCCCTTTTAACAAGCTAGAAAAGTAATCAGTCAGTTATGTCATAGTGTGAAAAAAGTAAATGCCTAACTAAAATAAATATTGATATACACTTGTTTATCTCTATTTTTTTCTTTTTTGTGTTTTTTTTTATCGATTTTTCGCTTTTTCACTTATTTTCCGTCGTTTCGTTGACGTTAATGTTGTGTAGCTTGCGTTTCTTCCTTTCGTTCGTTCGTTTTTTATAGTTCCGCTTTCTGGAGGTGTTTTTTTGCGGCTTTTTTTTCGTTAGCGTTAAGGTTGCGTGATTTGCGTTGATCCCGAGCTGACGTATAGGTGATATTACCGATCGCTGGGGATTACGATGAATATTACGGGTTTTTCTGCCTTGGTTTTTGGTCTTTCTACGTCCTCCCTTCGCTGTTCTCCCCTCCCTCCTCCCCTTCCCCTACGTAAACACCTATCAACTTACCGTCACGCACCTCTGATAACACTGATCTCTACAAGCTCTTCAAGAATAACACAAAGAAGGGTTATTGTCTATTACTCAGCGGTGGTTCTCAGACTAGGGATGGCGAGAGGGATTTCGGAGGATTGCAAAGACATGTGGGATAGATTAAGTGTTGTCAGTATATTCTGTTTTCTGTGCTTCGATTATAGTTAACGTCATTGCACTTTGAGTTAATGTGAAATAGCTATACGATAAGATGAATGCTGGTTGTTTAGTATTCCTGCAGAGCGTTATTATAGATGTCTCGAAGGCGGGCGGTAAGATTTTCCTTCCCCAAATAGTTCGGTAAGTCTTGAAGTGTTATGGAAAAGGTCGAATGCGAAAAACTTAAGACACTAGATCGCTGTTATGGTATGGTTTATTTATCTATTCGAGTTTTCACGTGTCTTAAACCTTCGACTTGACAGTGTATATTCTTGCTTACCGCTACTATTCCTTGAAGGCGAATCTTTATGGTAGAAGGAAGTAGTGTTCATACATGAGTAGGTCTAACCCTTGAGCCTTTCTATATTTGGGTCCAGTTCCCTCTAAGCCTATTCACCTTCAACTCCTATCAGTGTAAATATTTTGTTATTGTGCACCTTTTTTTCTGTAGGAAGCTATTACGTGTCTGAGGCCGTGTTAGTCCCATCCCAAGACCTTTTTTATTTTTTGTACGGCCTGTAGTGTCTTTTTCTGTACTTTTTTTCTCATACATTTGGGCGGCGTCAGGGGACCACTCCATTTGGGACCCATCAAGTTCTAAAATGATCCTCTTTGTATTCATTAGCTCTGTTTCCGCATCTCATCTGACAGCCTAATCTCAGCCTTGTCCTCCCTACGATTCTGAGCTGTTCCTCCTTCCTACGACCCTCTTCTACTCGCCTCCATCGCTCTCGCTTCATCCCGCCCTCCTTTCCTTCCTGATTCCTTCCCTTTACCTCATTACCCCTCAGTCCTTTCATTCTTCTCCATCGCTCTCGTTTCATCCCGCCCTCCTTTCCTTCCCTGTACCTCATGGTCACCCCTCCAATCCTTCCATCCTTTGCCATCGCTCTCTTCATCCTTCCCTCCTCTCCTTTCCCATTCCTTCCGTCTACCTCATCCTCTCCTCACCCCTCCCTCCCTGCATAAGTTGTCCTTCAATCTCTTTTCATCCTGCCCTACATCCCTTCCTTCCTTCTTCATTCCCGTCCCCTCTCTACTTCATCCTCACCCTTCCCTCCTTCCATCATTCTCCATTCCTCTCTTCATCCTACCCTCCTTTCCTTCCTTATTCCTTTCCTCTAACCTCTCCCATCACCCCTCTTGGCCGAATCATTTTTTCTCTCTCCCCTAAAAACAACAACAAAAAAACTAAATATGACCGCGTGTTTCATCCACTAATGGGCTGCAGGTAATAGAGTTAAGTATAATCCAACAGGTAAATTCACACCTACACATGACGGAACAACACAGGGAAGATTATCAACATAAGAACATAAGAACACAAGAGCGTAAGGAGTCTGCAAGAGGAACATATACCAACCAGGTAACAAAATCAAGTATATAATCTGATCACGTAAAGTTACACCTCAAGGACGAGAGAGAACGGGATGGGAACACACATACAAAAATAACCAGGAGAATATATTATAGTGGGATGAACCAAAATAAGCCAGACAGATAGACACGTATATATTTTGCAATCTTACTCGCAGAAAAAATATCAATAATGTAGTGGAAAAAAATCAACAAGTCTGCTCCACCTGTCTTAGTTAATTGGTAGGTAGGTGGAAGAGGGGGGAGGGGATGACAAGGGGGTGTGATATTGTGTTAGGTAGTGGTGGTGGTGGTGGTGGTGGTGGTGATGATAAAAGAGATATCAGAATAGAATGACCGATGAGAGAGAGAGAGAGAGAGAGAGAGAGAGAGAGAGAGAGAGAGAGAGAGAGAGAGAGAGAGAGAGAGAGAGAGAGAGAGAGAGAGAGAGAGAGAGAGAGAGAGAGAGAGAGAGACCCCGATTTACGCGATTGGTTGGTCGGTTCTCGTCACCTTGATAGTTTGTAATCAAAGAGGAGGAGGAGGAGGAGGAGGAGGAGGAAGACCGAAAAGTGGGGCCAGCGTGATGTAGGGTGACATAGGGAGCTTTTTGTGTGTGTAAGTCCGTGTGTGTGTGTGTGTGTGTGTGTGTGTGTGTGTGTGTGTGTGTGTGTGTGTGCCGCTTACGACGACAACGACAACGACCCTGACACACTGACTCAGGAAGGAAGAAACTAGGAAGACGACATCGTGGAGGAGGAGGAGGAGGAGGAGGAGGAGCGGGAATGCGAAAACAATGAGATTATGGTTCGTAAACACCGTCGTAAGTTGACAATAAACGAAAGGAAGAAAGGCAAACGAAAAATCAACGTGAAAGTAAAATGGATAAATTGAAACGAAGATAAAAAGGAAGAAGCGAGAAAAAGCAAAAAAATATTGATATAGAAAAAAGGTAATAAAAAAACTGAAGAAAACAACAAAATCACTAAAATGACGACATAAACAAGAAATAGAATGACAGAACAGAGAGAGAGAGAGAGAGAGAGAGAGAGAGAGAGAGAGAGAGAGAGAGAGAGAGAGAGAGAATAGGGTGAAGGCAACATGAAAATAGTTAGTTGTCCACACACACACACACACACACACACACACACACACACACACACACACAGCCAAGATCGTTGAGATAGTGAAGGTTTCCGATAGTTCATAATTAAATATCTGGGGCGCTAAAGAGGTTCGGGCGGACATTTATTACAGATGAAAGACAAGAGAAGGAGAATAATGGAAAATGTTCAATTAAGCCTCTCTCTCTCTCTCTCTCTCTCTCTCTCTCTGCACTAAAAGGAGAACAAACATTCACATTTGGAAGCCTCCGTTTACCTCCTCTTCCTCCTCCTCCTCCTCCTCTTCCTCCTCTTCCTCCTCCTCTTCCTCTTCCTCCTCCTTCGCCTCCACCTCCTTCTTTCAACTTTCTTTTTCATTCCTCAACTCTCCTCCACTTTTATTCATTCTCCTTTTCCTCCTTTTCGTCCCTCCCCTATTATTATTATTATTATTATTATTATTATTATTATTATTATTACTACTATCATTATTAATCTTTGTCCTTATTCCATTCATTATTTGCTGCTTCTCTCTTATTTTCCTTGTACTCTTTTTCATCCTCGCATATTTTATCTCTTTTCTACCTGTTATTCGTCCTCACCGTATTCCTCCTTCTCTTCCTCCTCCTCGTCCTCCTCCCTTTCCCACTTGTCTTCATTCACTCAAAGCACTTCATATTCAAGCATAAGGGGACGTCATTAGTCTCTCTCTCTCTCTCTCTGTTTATTTTGTATTTTTGTGTATTTTTTCATGTTTTTCGCTTTTAACGTTCTTTGTTTTCTTTCGTTGCAGGTAAGAAAATAATGGAAGAAGAAAAAGCATATGGAGAACACGATGAGAAGGTATAGTGAAAAATATCCCCCCTCTCTCTCTCTCTCTCTCTCTCTCTCTCTCCCCCATATCGCTCTGGCAAGGTCAAGTATGGAACGTAAGGGATTAGGGATAGTAGATAGCTCTGACGGCCTTGACTCTCTCTCTCTCGTCAAGTATGGAACGTA